>NW_007252907.1:363785-388463 GCF_000164805.1 Carlito syrichta | reverse complement strand
TCTCTCCCCGTCTCGCGCGGCCTGGCCTCTTCAGGGCTGGGCTGCCCGGGCAGGGCGGAGACACAGGGGCCCGGCATGGGAGGGGCAGCAGTGACCCGAGCAGAGGAGGGGGCAGCAGGGAAACAGACCCACTCGCCCTGTCCTGGAGACTCCCTCGAGCCTTCCCGGATCTGCCGTCGGGCCGCAGGGGACACACCCCGGGCGAGCGAGCAGAACCTCGAAGGCCGATTTCCGGGTCGATCCAACCCAGGGCACCCGTTTCTGACGCTTGAGCGGCAGGATAGAGCCTCTCACACCCAGCTCTTGGCAAACGCCTGGGACTCCAACGAGGACTTTCAGCAAACTCCTCCAGGTCTGCACTTGCCGCGGAAGGTCTAGGCCCGGCTTGCTCAGAAGACCCCCCTGGAAGTCCCGGCCCGGCTTGCTCAGAAGACCCCCCTGGAAGTCCCGGCCCGGCTTGCTCAGAAGACCCCCCTGGAAGCCACCCGGCCGGGCCTTCCTGCTAGGTGACTGACCCAGCCAACACACTGCAGGCTCGACTCCTCCCAGAGGCAAGGGTGGATGCTTCTCATTTTACAGGTAGTGTCAGTTGTGCTGATGTGAGGCATGGCTTCCTCGTTATGTGCTCTGCTCGTTCTGTGATAAAATGCTTATCATTTGGAGGTCCCTTTCCTTGTGACGTGAAACCCAGGGATCTACACAGATAATGTTAACTAAGCATTTATGTGGTTAGAAGAAGATACAAACCAAGTTGAATTCAAACTTGAACTTTGAATTTGGGAAAGGAGGTGTGGGTTGTTTTTTTAAAAAAAGTCCTCTAACCTGTATTTCAGTTTTGATTTGTCCTAAAAATTTGGGCAAATTGTTGAATTTCAAGCCTTCATTTCTTCTTCGGTATAAATAGGGATGCGATCTAAATCTCACAAGGATGCTGTAAGGGTTAAATGATATAACCTAAAATGGTCTTATAAATATCAAATAACGTGATATAAATTATCATTATTATACTCACTGTAGCTGGTACTCTGTTGCTATGGGCCTGAGACATTACATATGAGGCCTGACAATTAAATTCATGAACTCATCCTTGAAAAACGTTTAACAGCCGGGCTCGATGGCTCAGCCTGTCATCCCAGCACTTTGGGAGGCCAAGGCAAGTGAACTGCCTGGGCCTGTGGGTTCAAGAACAGCCCAGGCAACTTGGTGAGACCTTGTCTCTACAATAAATAAAAAAAGTTAGCTGGGAATGGTAGCACATGCCTGTAGTTCCAGCTACTTGGAAGCTTGAGGCAGAAGGATTGCCGGAGTCCGGCAGGTCGACGCTGGGGTGGCCATGAGCGTGCCACTGCACTCCAGCCTGGGCAATGGAGTGAGACTCCAGCTCCAAAAGAAAAAAGAAGAAATCTTACGTAACTCATTGCTGAATATCAGTATGGTTACTTTTGAAGTACTCCCCTTGGGAAGCTATGCACTGACGCCAGCACCTAGTCTACCTGTTAAAGCAACTTTGGACACTTTTTCTGGAATGGCTATCAGAGCTGTCAACGTACTATCCTTGATGTCTTGAATGTCATCATGTATCTTCCTTTCAATATTTCCATTCTATTGGGATAAAGGAAAAAAGTCACCGGGGGCCAGATCAGGTGAGTAGGGAGGGTGTTCCAATAGTTATTTGTACAGTGCTACGAGTGTTAGTGCATGGTGGCAAATTCGTGTACTTAACCGTCAGACCTCAACAAATAACAGCAACAGCTCTGATGGCCATTCGCGAAAAAGAGCTCCAAAACTGCTCTGATGGGGGGACTAGGCACTGGCCTTGGCACACAGCTTCCCAAGGGCAGTGCTTCGTAGTGACAATAGCGATATTCAGCAATGAGGTATGTGGCACTTTTTCTAGGATGGTTCATGAACCTAATTGCTGGACCTCGGATGCACACATTTGCACCAAGGTGATTTTTATGGGTCCAGCAGCATAGCTGGCCCAAGTTAAGAATTTCTACGTGAATGTACTTGGTGTGAGGCATAATCTTTTTTTATTCTTCAAATGCCTCTTCACATCATAATCTTCAAATACCTCTTTTAACCAATGTGTCCCTTACCCCTCAGTGCTCTTCATACTGGGAAGGGCCCCAGACGCCTTTGTATGCATGGCACTCAGTGGCTCTGGAATCAGTCTGGGTTTGTAGGCCAGTTCTGTTCCTTAGAGTCAGTGACCTCAGGCAGCAACTTAATCTTTCTTAACTAGGTTTCCTTCTCTGTAAAATAGGACCATACAGCTAATACCTCATGGGTCCTTACAAAGATTAAATGAGTTAACATGGGCCAAGCCCTTGGCATTGTGCTTGAACAAAGCAAATGCTGAAAATGTGAAATGATTATAGCCCTCGATATGGATATAATTCTAATAACCAGATGATCATGAGGCATCCTTAGAATGGTTTTAACACAGTGATTTTCCATGCATATGTTATGGAGTTTTCTTTTTGTTGGCCTTAGGATGTACTTTACTCCAAAGGAAAAACAAAATACTTTTAGCACAGGAGGTAGAATACGTAACTTCTCTCACATGCGGTCGTACTCAGTGTGCCCATCAGCACAGGGCTGCATCTCAGTTGTGCAAGGAAGGATGCACGACTCAACTCAAACCAGCTGAACACACTCAGGAAATAGCCTGCAGCCTACCCCCGCCTCTGAAAAAAACAGGAAAGCAGGCTGGCCTACTATGCTGGAAAGATGACACATTTCTACACTGTTTTCCCGGTCTTCATTGCTACTGCCTAGCACCACACACACAGACACTGCCGTAGAACGTTTTCGCTTCCCGAGTTTAAGAAGAAGGAATCCCATGACCATTTTCATCTTTCTACTCCATCACTTGCATCTTTCTCCCAACTTTCACTTGTAAACGTGAAAGAGGAAGACATGGCCTTCGGGGGGCAGAATTGTTCGTTTGATTACGACAGCGCTATTGGCTAAATATATTACTAACTAAATGCACTTAGAACATTTAGAAAGCATTCAAACTATGCAGTTGTATAGTTTGGCATTTTAATTTGAAAAAAAAATCCAGACTTCAATGAAACGTTTTTGAAGAGATTCCTCAATGTGCACAAAAGAGAGTTTAGGTTTTTATATCTGAACATCTTATTTATGAGAAATATAGAATAGCATTTAATGATTTTAATAATACTAGGATGCCTATGAAACCTAGTAGCCATTGTAATTAGGCTCTGATACATGTTAATGCTGTTGCATTTGCTTTTAATGTTCCCATTCTGTCTGCCTTATTATTAACACATGAATAATGGAATTGAATGTTAAAGTAAATCTCGAAATGGGCCAGGAAACTTTACAATGCTAAAACGGAAACACAAATTTTAACATTTAACTCAGCTGTGTGTTGTTTTTCTATTCCAAACAAATCAGAGTTTAAAGCTAAAGTACAAATAAGAAGTTTGAATTCTTAATGTGATGCCGCATTAAACATTTAGCTTGTAAAGATTATTTGATGCCTTGTGCAAGGCAAATTATTTATATAATATAGAAAAACATTAGTGTTTCACAGTTTATGAAATTTAAATTGTGGAACACAGGTCTTTACAAAAGCTTGCCACTAGGAGTACACATAATGCAATTCGAGGAAACGTGGAACTGCAAAACAGCCATTCCAAAATCCAAGTGCAATACCAAGTAACTTAGCAACAAAACAAAACAAAGTGAAACATTTATGTTTAGACTTAGTTGTGTCTTAAAGATAGGATTAGAGTCTAAAGTGGACCATTTGCAGTCCTCATTTTGGCATTCTATTTGGGGCGACACTGCACAGTCACTCACTGCTTCACTGACCATGTGGCCACTCTGGTCTCTGATGAGTTGCTGGAGCTGTACTGAGTGTGACACACAATCCATGCATGTTGAGAGCTGTGTGTTCCATCCCAAGCAGAACTGGATACCGTCAACAATACTGAATATGTTTCTTATTCCCGAAAGATTAGCCCAGGTGGAAACATTTCCTATTCTATAAAATATTCAGCTAACCTCAGGGTTTCCTTCCATCCTCTCACCCCTCTCTTGGCTGCTTCTTGTAACCACTTTCCACTGCTCAGGAGAGCTCTGCCGTCTGTGTTTCATTACCCAACTAATTTATCTACTCTAGCCTTGTCATTTCACATTGTCTAGGCTGCAGTGTACTAGGAAAAAAGCATGTGGTTGTTTCCCTTTCAAACTCAAATATTTCTAAAATTCGAAAAAACTTACGGTAACTATAGGAAGTAAAGAGTCAACTTTAGTTTTTTGTCAGGCACACTTTATGCTTTTGAGATTAATGTGTCTTAAAAGAATTAGCTTCTACTTTTAGAATTTTTTTCAGTGCCTACTTATGACCTGACTCTTTAAAATCATGTTTCAATTAATAAGTTACTAGAAGTACAAAATAAGTATATAGTAACTGATGGCTGACAAAATTTACTTCTGCCATACTTGGACAGATCTGCTTCTGAAGACCCCAGGATGGAAAAGAAAGAGTTTTACTCCTGGAATTAAACTTGCCCAGGCAACAGGCTTAGCAACTTGGAACAACAACTACTATCAAGTGGTCTAAGTAGAAACATTCTCACGGCAGCTTCAATGGGATGTACACATGGGTACACTGTTTGAGGCCTACGTGTCCAATTGTAGGACTTCCTCTAACCCTCTTAGTGAGCTTCCCTTCCTTATTTAGTCCCACCTCTTAATTATAATATTGGCAGTGTCAATTAACCCTTAGAGACAGTTGGGATTCTGGTTCATATTAGGGGCGCGTCTGGTTTACTGTGACTCCTGGGGTTCTTGGAGTCTTGATTCCTTTGAGCGACCTGGAGCTATCAAGTCACTCTTGGATTAAGTCACGGGTGGGACGGGACATTCTGGACTTTCGACTGCCTGGTGCAAACGGGTCCACTTCACATTTCTTTGTCCGTTCTCCCCAAAGAGCAGAGCAAAGAACCAGAGACTGCCCATTGGCTCAGCCTGGGCTTTGCTACGGCAGCAGACTCCCTGGGCCTGGATGAGGGCAGCGCTGCCCTTTTGGGCCTTCTCCTGGCCCTGTGGGTCCCAGGAGCAGAGGCAGCCCCGGCTTCCTTTATGGCGGTGTCAGCGGTGCCGCAATGCGGCTTGTGCTCTAGCTCCAGCGGTTCCGCCCAAGCCCACAGCTATGGCATCAGGGCAAAGCCACATCTTTGCCAAATCCTTTCCCACGGGGTAAAAAAGGAAGAGCCAGGAGTTAGGGACCACACACAACAGCGCTGTTTGCTCTCAGCAGGACTGTGAGGGCGGAATACCTACAGACGCAGCCCATCCTTCATGTCCTGGATCCATGGGTCCCTGCCAAGTCATAAGCCTGTGTCTCTGAGATGGGGCAACTAGTGTCTCTGAATTCAAATAATGACAATGACCAGCATTTACTGAAAGCATACACTGTGCCAGGCAGCTGGAGAGTTCTGTGCATGTATATTTAAATTTGTATTATTATCCCATTTTACAGAAGAGGAAGCAGGCACAGAGAGGTTAAGTGACTTGCCGAGGTCACACAGGTAGCGAACGGCAGAGCTGGAACTCCAGCTTGGATGCGGCCAGTGCTGAAGGTCTTGCTCTTAACACTTGGGTCACACTGTTCGCCTGCCTGGTACTTCTCAGTGTCATCATGGCATTATAGTCCTGACCTGTCTTCTGGTGTCATTTCTTTCTTTGGATTTCTTTGCCTTCCTCCTCTCCCTAAGTTTACAAGGGATTTTTTTTGTCTTTGTATGCTGGGCTTTCGGCAAGATTGTACTTTTTTAAAAGCTTATTTTTAATTTTCATTGACAAATTATAATTGTATATACTCATGGGGTATGACGTGACCTTATGACATATGTACAAACGTGGAACAATCTGAGGGGTCTTCAGCAGCCCTCCGTCACTGAGTGGCTTCATCAGATTGTGTCAAGTGTCTAAAAGATCAGAGACCACAGGCCTGAGGCTGGCCTGCTGTTTAAACTGCACACTCCACTGGCTGTGAGCACTGTGCCCTTCCCCAACGAGAACTTTTTCATGTGTAAAAATTCAATACTATGATTTGAGGAAGACTAGAGACAGGTTCACACTGATGTTCTTTTGTTCTATAAAATGGCTTACTTACTCCAATAACAGTTTAAAACACACTAGGAAAAATGCCTTAAAATTAACAGCAGGCTCCCAGCACAGAAGTGCTTAAGGCACACAGATAATCGCATCCCTATAATCTACCCGAGTCTTTCTAGGGCAAAAGAGGAATAAAGTGCCCAACACAAAGAAACATTGTGGATTTTGTTGTGTTCTCCACCAATCGCTAGCAGGCAGAAAACTGAATGCTGAAATTTGTTCATAGTCAAGGAAATATACTGAAAACACATGAAGAAAAGAAAGCAAGTTCCACTTTTGTTCCCTCAAATATACCAAACATGAATACAAATACGAATTAAAATCCAACTTTTTAAGAGCGGTTGCAATTTTGACTATTTTTCAGGGTCATACGTTCATTAACTAAAACTTGCAAGAACTTGCATTAATATGGAAACTCTTCACTGATAGTGAAGAGTTCGCTGTGCTCAGTGAAGAGTTCGCTGTGCTCAGTCACAACCTGATTAGCTAGACAATTTGAGCTTCATTCCAATTTTAGTATTATAGCAGAAAGGCAACTTCATAGGACAATGGAGTATTAGCATAGGATAACCCTAGTATAAACTTATAAAAGTCTGTAAGCTTTGTTAAAATCCTGTTTTCTGACATTTAATATTTTCTTCACAGGAAAAAATGAAATGTGAGATGGACCCCCAAGAACCTGGATTTTGTTTATTAAAACATTATGCATTTATTCTTACATGTCTAACCCTAAGTCACCTTCAAAGTACTCTCGTCGGATGCAACACATCTGTCGAGATGCTTTCCCCATTGTCATGACGCCTTTCAGTGCTTCTGCCACTTTTGTTTCACCTCTTCCACACAGGCAAGACGTGTCCCCTTGAGGACTTTTTCTGTCCAGGGAAACAAAACACCCGCTTGGGGCGAGATCGGGTGGGCAGCAAGCATGGGGCGGGGGCATCATGCCACTTTTGGTCACAAAGTGCTGAGCACTCGGCAAGGTGCGGGAGGGCGTGCTTGCAAGTCGCCCATCACGAAATCAGCAAATGCTTTGAAAGAGTCTCAAAAAAAGGAGAGAAAAAGAAACCGAAGCGAACACAGCCTCTCACAAAGCCAGCCGGTAGACCGATGCTGATGGGTTCCTAGAACACTCACCTAGCAAGGAAAGCCTGTACTACCAAGGGTCCACCCTCCAAAAAGTAATTCCATTTTTTGGGGGGGTCACCCCTCATCTGGAATGATATAAATAGATCAGAGCATTAAAGAAGATACTTCTGGACAAACTTCATTATTTATATAATAAAATTGTTAATTTCAGCTGGGTGGATTTTTTTTTTTCCCTTTTTTTTTTGAGTTGGAGTCTCACACTGTCGCCCAGGCTAGACTGTAGTGGCCCACTCACAGCCACCACAGCCTTGACCTGCTGGGCTCTGGGGATCCTTCCACCTCAGCCTTCCAAGTAACCAGAACTATAGGTGTGCACTAACATGCCCGGCTAATTTTTTGACTTACTGTAGAGATGAGGTCTTGCCAAGTTACCCAGGCTGGTTTCAAATCCACGGACTCAGCCAGTCCTCTCACCTTGGCTTCCCAAAGTGCTGGGATTACAGGCTTGAGCCACCACGCCTAGCAGAAGGTATATTATTTATACAACTTTGCAGACTTAGTAAAAGTACCCTGTCACACATTGAGCAATTAAGGTACAAAATCATTTCCTACTCATGTGTGTGTTCCCTGTATCCAGTGTGGTGCCTAAAAATAATACAAAAGAACCTGCAGGCTTAAGTTGTGAACATGATACTCAGTGGCCTCCTATTAAATTCTAAAAAGCCAACTAATGTCTCTGACCCCAAATCTAAAGGCAAATACAAGATAAAACATTCTGATGGAAACAAAGAAACAAATCCTGGCATGGCATGGTGGCTCATGCCTGTAATCCCAGCACTTTGGGAGGCCAAGGTAGGAGAATCACTTGAGCCTAGGAATTCAAAACCAGTCTGGGCAACATAGTGAGACTTTGTCTGTACAAAAAATATAAAAATTAGCTGGGCATGGTGTGTGCACCTCTAGTCCCAGCTACTCTGGAGGCTGAGGCGGGAGGATCGTCTGAGCTCAGGAAGTCAAGACTGCAGTGAGCCATGACTGTGCCACTCTAGCCTGGGTGACAGAGTGAGACCCTGTCTCAAAAAAAAGAAGAAAAAAAGAAATCCCAGATGTTACAGATGCACTATCAAATTATCACTTGTCTATACTTATACATTACTTAAATTGCAACGATGTGTATTCTCTTCAAATGTTTGACCTTGAGTAACTTGAGTACTGGAGTCTATACAGTCTGTGCACTCTATCCTTTTCTTCTTTTCTCATGTAACCTTACCTGAAACCATAGTGTGTCCACATTTGTTTACTGGCTTATTTCCCACTGTGGAGCTTTCCTCACCCCCACTGCAACCCGGTCACCCTCCTAAGGGCTGAGGACACACTGGGGCCTCAGCAGTATCTGTGGAAGGGATGCTGAAGATGCACTAGAGCCCTCACTGCAGAAGAGCACATGACAGGGCAACACACACGCATGAAACAATGAAGTCTTCTGCCTCTGAGCACAGATAAATGTAGAATTGGGAAAAATTGCTTCCTCAGTCAAAGTAGCATAACTCTTCCCATGCCCGTGCTCACCTGGGGGTTTGCAGCCATGACCGTGTAATTCCCGTCATCGTCCAGGGTGGAGGCCATGGTGTGGAGGGAGCAGGTGCCATCCACGTCTCTCTGAATGCTGTAGTGATCGCTCTTGGGAGAGATCTGCTTCCCATCTTTGAACCAATAGACCTAAGAAAGGAGGCACCAAGGAAGGACTGAGACTGCGTGTAGGAGGACTGAATAATAACTGTGGTCTGCAGAGCTGCTCTGAGTTTTCGTGTTAAAATGCCACACTGAATACCGGAACAAGAGATTGATTTCTGAGTGAAAAAAGCAGGTAACAAACAAGTTCAATCTATTTTGGTTTTAAAGAATTGCATTCCCTCTTTTTGTCTTTAAAAGCAAGGTGTTTACATTCATACATTATTTACACAAAGGCAGCAATTCTATGAGGTGGCATTGCAAGCATCTTGACAGACTCCAAATTCTAGTCATTCCACTGAATTGTGCTGGCAAATAAAAGAGGGCGGTGGGGAGGGGGAAACAGCGAAGGGTGGTGATGGGTGGAACACTGGTGCTTTAATTCTGGGCCGAGCGCCATATGATCAAAGGCTGGAGCTTGTCAGCTTGCCCCAAAACGTTAAAGAAAACTCAGTAGTATTGAAAAGTACAATAACTTTCAGATATATAACTTGGGTTGATAAAAAAAATTAAATGTGAAAAATAAAGTAAAAGTAAATTTTGATTAAATAAATTTAACAGTGGTCCAACTCTCTATAGATCCCCTTTCCTTCCCTCACCCCAGGTCCATGCGTGTCTGATGCCTTAGCTTTTACTTGGATGTAGGTTGAGCCACACAGCTGAAAGATGGGCCCAGCACGACGAATCACAGGACCAGAGCCCAGACTGAGATGCCAAATCAACATCCATAAAAACCCACCTCCAGACTTTGGGTTAGATAGGAAACATCACCACCATTCTTTAAGTCACAGCACGTCTTTTGCTCCTTGCAACCAAAAGCATTCCGGATTCCTAACAAAAGAAGTCTACTTTCCACCCGTCAGTTTTTAAAATAAACTTCTTCCCTAATGTAAATCAACATGCAAATTGAGAACCCAAACTGACATTCACAGTCAACTCTCTTAAGTATTTAAATGTGACAATATTTCTGAAATCTCTATTCCTAACATAGGAAAAGGTTAGAAATGTGTAGCACGACATAAATGCATGAATTATTGGGATCTAGCTGCTATTACTCTTCCAATTCCTATTTTTAGTTAGCTCCAGAAACTATATTATTTACTAATCTCTAGAATCTAAAAAGTAATCATCAACTAGACGAGTAACTTTCAGTTCTAAGAATTAGACTATATAAAGCATCATACATAATAATTATCATATTCTTTTTAGTGGTTGATTATTTCTGATGGAACAAAGAAGTCGTAATTAGTATACAATCTCTTCCTTTTGCATTCTTGCCACAGTGCCAGTTCTTGAGAGCTATTTCTTCCCTTCAATCGTATTTTTCATCTCCATTGTACTTGAATATAAATTTTGAATAAAAACTAAGAAATGCTTCCAGAATTTTACCGGGACTACCAATGGAGAGGGAGGTATAGGAGGGTACAAGAGTGAAAACAGGCTAAATTAGAATTATTTTCCATATCTCATCTAGAACAAGCATGCCAGAGGAGGAATAAGATAATTTTAAAAATATAAGCTTAAAAAATGATGTGTTTTTTTAACCCTAACATGATTTGTCTGACACATGTCATCCTTCAACAAGCCAGAGACGAAAGGAAGAGGATGGAAGGGAGGAAGAGGGGAGGAAAGAGAGAAGAAGATCTAATGACAGAAAGTTCTAAGCAATTAAGCCTCTTAAAGCTGTGAAACATTTACATTTGTGCTGGGAAAACAGTACAGCTATGTAAAAAACAAAAGCCCATCTTCTGAATCAATGCAGTATTCTACAAGAATAAGAATCTGTGATTTCAGTGCTTGACCAATGATGGGTAAGCCTTGAGTAAGGCTTAAAAATAAAGTGAGATTTTTTTTGTGAATATTTTAGAAGCTCAAGGTATTTCTTGTTCAATTTCATTCACAAGCTGCAAATTTGTTTTTAATACATACATTTGATACCATGTTGTGGATACACAGCTATTATCCAAATTATGCCAAGAATAGGATAAAGAAGCTTTCTATAACAACACAGTTTATTTTTAAAAGTCCCACATTATTAGGAAGTGGATAGGGTTTGAAAATGTAAGGCTATTTTCTTTGATCTACCTTTCTCTGACTATGGGGCTGAAATTCAGGTTTTAAAAAAGAATATGACAGTAAATCTTTCCTCACTGGGAAAACAAAACAATGCATGAAGGGACAGGAAATTAATACCTAAAAACATCAGGTATTTTCAGATCACTGCTTCATCCGACTGATTCCCATTTCATCTCTTTTTATACCCTTTGCATTTCAGTGTGTGTGTTTTCGCGTATATGCTTATTTTACGGATGCGCTTTTTTGGTAGTGTACTGTTCTCCCACTGTAGTTTCTAGTCCTTCTTAAACTGTTTAGTTATCTTCGAGTCTCCCTAAGCTTGTTCACGGTTGTGCAATACTTGGCCTTCTATTTTTCTGTCTCTTGTGCTGCTGACTGTCCTCATAAGGTTGGAAGTTTTATTGTGAGCCCATGCTCAGTTGCACTTCCTCCTTCTACCTTGCGGGAGTCTGACGTGCTTCAAGCTGCCTGTGTCCTCCTCTGGGGCAATGTTTTGCCAGCTTCCAAGGAATAATCCAAGGCTAAATTTCACCTGAATTTCTCAGCTTTTGGCTCCGTACCCTGTGATAGTATAATTTAGGGACTTGATTTCTTGCCTTCCTAGTTCCTTCCCTCCCGTTCTAGGAAAGAAAGCACTCCTGTGCGCTGCTCTGCGGGGCTACCGGGCAGTGGCTCTCGGCCTCCTTGCAAAGGCGGGGTGGCTCCTTGCCCAGGACTGCCATGTTTGCATGCTGTGTGGAGAGGGCTCCCAGCCTGCCAGTCCTGTGTGGTACCAGAGTCTTGATTACCTGCCCTAGACAGCATTCCTCGCCCCATCTCCCTTTGTCAATACAGGAAGCCTTGATTCTGTGGACTCAGAGGGCAAAGGGCTCTGGTTCATACCCAGGCCTGGCTGCTCACCAGCTCTCTGACATCACATCACAGGGCTGGGCGATGTCATGTGCAGCCGTGGCGTGACCGTGAGGAGTGTGTGAGGCAGGTGTGTGAGCAGCTCCCTGTGAGCCATCCATAACTGTTCTGTAGGGCACCTGGATCCCAACTCTGTTCTCTACTCTTCAGACCCGAACTCTACCCTCCAGCCTTCTGGTTTCCAATGATTCTGAAGACGTGAACCTCCGAGCCCTTGAGACATTTTACATTGTGGGTGCTGAGAAAGACTATCTGTCTCTTCCCTACTGACATGCTGTATTTTGGAGGCCAAACCTTTCCTCAGAAAGCAACTCTTGAGAGCCATATTTCCAGCCCACCTTTGGCTTTGGACTTCCAGCCACTTTACAAGCGAAGGTTACAGGCATGCCCTCGAAGATCTTGTAATGTTTCAGCTTCATCTCAAAGAATGGGGCCACCACGGCTGCCGTAAGCACGTCCCCCTCCTGGCCTTCGTCGCTGGACTCGTCCACAGGAGACCGCTCCAGTCTATACTCGATCTCACTGATGAGTCTCTGCTCACAGCTGGAGACTCTGTACTCCTGCACCAAGCAGAGAGAGCTAACGTGAGCAGCCTCGTCCCGTGTGGCACAACGTGTCTCGTGAGTGCCAGCCCCTCACCAACCAGGCACTGTGAAGACGGGATTTTTTTTTACCACGGAGTTTAAAAACGTAGTCTGAACCCAATTCAATTCCATATAAAACAAAAAACATCTGGAAGTGAGTACACGTGGTATTTAAAACTGTCTTCAAGTCCTATCATCCAAAAAAGGCAAACCAATCCCTAAGAAGATGATTTTCCTTCTCTTTTCTCTCCTGGGGTGGGGGAAGGAAGGAGAAGGAAAGAAAAAGGCAAAGGAAAAGGCTATGTATTCCTAAACTGTCTACAAAAATAAAAGGCAACAAGTCACCTCTCTCTCTCTGTGGGCTATGGGCTGACGCAGTGTGATGCCTCCCTCCAGAGGCCCGCAGTGCCTGAGGCTCTGTGCAATATGACGCAGCATCGCGTCAAAAGAGTCATGGGCAGCGTGACAGTGTGCTCTTTCACCTGTCTCAGCCCCAGCCCCTTCTTAGTGCCGCAGCTACTAAGAACCTGCCAACTTTGAAAAAAACAGAGGACCAACAGTCCAGTTGACATTCTGGTTAAAAAAGAGAAAAGTGAAGCAAAGACCAGTCAACATCCTGTGGTGACTAAGGTGGAGTCTACACTTTTCTTGCCCACAGAGTGTAGTGAAGACCAGGCAGCCCGCTGTAAAATTCTTCCAATTTAGTATCAAATGAAAGATCGCTTTAACTACATTTTCACCCAAAAAAGTTAGTCAATCTTAAAGAAACAGTCTGCTAGTTTGAGGGAAGAAATACAACAGTATGAATAAAACTGACACAAATAGACTGCAAGTTGTTTTGCTTTGTCTCATTACTCTCAAAGTAACCACTTTAAGGATTAGCACTTTTTGCCCCAGAAAGGAAAAACAATAAAAAACTTTTCGTGACTTAAAGTTCAGAGTATCTGCTCCTGACAGAATTAAATTCAAGTTGGCAAATAAACAATAAGAAAAATCACATTGTGGTAATTTTGTTCAACTGGTATTAAATAAAAATAGACCTGGTCACAGCATTTATAATTAATATATGGCAGTAAAGACAGATACACAGGTAAAAAAAGAACAGAAGAAAACAGACAGTGAAAGACTAGAGAAAGGAGAAAGGTGGAAAGCATAACCTTTTGACCATCCAGAGGACTCCCTACAGAAGCATGAGGAGACCCAATTTCCTGTAATGGTAGAAAAAAAATAAGTGAAGACTAATAATGGAAATAATAAGATTGCAGCAAGATTTCTAGTTTTCTTTAAATGAAATTTTTGTGGTAGCAATATTTATCACAAAAAAGCTTTCAGATTTTGAAGGATGACCCATTCCTTCAACAGATACGAGTGTTTACCTGATCATCTTAAAGCTTTCTTTTAGCTTGAGATTGCATCTTGAAACTCCAAAGAGAAGCAACAGAGATGATAAAGCAGCTTGCATCAAATCCCTGAGTGACTTTTCGGTGGTAGTGGGGAGTACTGATGACATTTTAGGTCTGCTGATTAGGGATTTATAACTACAGACTGTCCCCAACTTAGTTGCCTAAGAAATGCCATTTTTTGAATTTATGATGATGTGAAAGGGATATGCATTCAGTAGAAACTGTACTGCAAGTACCCATGCAACCCTTCTGTTCTTCACTGTCAGTACAGTATTTAATAAATTACATGAGAGATTCAACACTGTATTGTACATAGGCTTTGTGTAAGACGATTTTGCCCAACTGCAGGCAGATATAAGTGCTCCGAGCATGTTTAAGGCAGGCTAGGCTATCACATTCAGTAGACTAGGTTTATTAAATGCATTATGAAAAGACAATTATTTTCAACTAGCGGTGAATTTATCAGGATACAACCCCATCCTAAGCCAAGGAACACCTGCATATGCATGAGAGAAGATAGTCTTTTCAGTCTATCAATATTTCACTTTGACTAGATGCTAAGAATGGACCGCCGGCCCTTGAGCAACACAGGCCTGCACTACACAGGTCCGCTCCTACGCGGCCCTTCCTCAGCCTCGGCCACCCGAGACAGCAAAGCCAACCCCCTCCGCCCATTCAACACGGAGAGGAGGAGGGTGGAGACCGTTATGGTGATCCACTCCACTTAACGAATGCTAAAGAAATTTTCTCTCCCTTATAATTTTCTTAATTGCATTTTCTTCTCTCTAGCTTACTTTATGTACGAATATAGCACATAATACATGTAACACACAAAACACAAGTTCACTGACTATTCATGCTATTGGTAGGGCCTTTGGTCGACAGCAGGCTATTAGTAAAGTTTTTGGGTTGTCAAGAGCTGTATGTGGACTTTTTACTGTGCAGGGGGTTGGCATCCCTAACCGCCACATTGTTCAAGGATCAACTGTAAAGGGAAATATTCACTGTTATTTCAAACAATGTCAGTGCAAATGTGTTTCTCCACACAAAATTATTTTCCGTGAAAGCACAGGACAGGAGAAACAGAAAGATGCTGGGAAGGAGAATAAACTGATGAATAAGAAGATAGTAACAGCAGGTATCACCGGCAGAAACACTCCTATCCATCACTTAGCCCGGTGTCTGGCACACAGTGCCCGCGCATTAAACGTGAACTATGAGGTTGACTGATGATATTAACACTGCCTTTCTGTGACCTGCCCACTACTTTCCACAGAACTAATCCCAAGAACAGTGTCCATGAAGGGTACAGTGAGGGGACAGGAAGTTATTTTTCTAAGATGTCCAGGGCAACACAGTACCTGGTTAGCCATCTCCTCTTCCGGCTCCTGAACACTGAAGACCGTTGCGCTGTCAGCACCCAGCAGCCGACGAGCCATTCTTTCTTCGTATGTCAGCCTCTAAGAAAAATGAGTCGCAAGAAACACAGGATGAGAAAAAACTCACAGTTGCACAGTGCCTTATGAAACGAATAAGCAGCAAAACACAGCAAGCTTCAGTGGTTTCTATAACCGTTCTCCCCGCAGCCTGAGATACCGCGCACAGAAGGAATCGGTTTCTCTCCCTTCCTTGCCTCCCTCTGACCCGATGGCCTAAGCCAGAGCGCCGCTGACGGGCACCACGCGAACCCGAAGTGAGTTTCAGGTGATAATGAGCGGCGAGGCAGAAGCCGCACAGAAAACGTGCTTCAGACCCTCGACGACAAGTGGAGTGAAAGAGAAGCTATCAGCAGAAACAGCAAAAGCGATTCAAGGAAAACGCTTTGAGAGCCATCTATCGGCTTCAGAACAGCCAAGCCAGCGCCAAGACCAACTGGCAAAGAACAGAAGGTTGCCAGGTAGGTAAACAGACTGGCAAATCAGGCCAGAAGCGCAGATGCCACTGATGGAAGCCTCTCTGCCCGCCACCTAGTGTGGCGTCTCATGCACAGCATGGGCTCTGACGCGGAGGCTGGGGGAGCTCCAGGGTGGCTGGCAGGGACGGTTGTCTCCGCTCTGGGACTGCCCCTCTGTGAGCATCTCCCGGGCTGCTGTGTGATGTGGGGAGACCCACAGAGAGTGACGCACTGGGCTCGAGCAGCAGCAGGACTATGGAGGCCACAGGCAGGGTCACAGCCACAGCTCAGGAGACCACTGCCCGCCTTCAGGTGAGGACTGTGCTAGTACTTCTGCACAAGTGACCAGCATACGGGAGTTGGCCCCAACAGCTTTTGCCAGGCCCTTCTCCGACAAGGAGACGCCAGCATGCCTGTTCTGTCTGTGGAGTGGTTCTTGCTCGTGAGTGCTGGTTCTAAAGTGTCTCAGAAGGAGGGGTCTGGAGGGACTTTCAGAGACTGCCTGCCCCATCAGGATCGCTTCACAAACAGGCGTTTGATCAGAAACAGAGAAGAAAAATGCAGAATCGAAAAAAACCACAGGGGTTATTTCAGATAAACTTCCAAACTTCTGAATATGGATGTGAATCCTATTGGAACTCTCTCACCAGGAAACTATGTTGAGTAAATTTACAATTGCCAATAATTGCGCCAACCCCAGCTGAAATGAGAAGTGACACAAATCAAGTGCCAAATGATAATTAGTCCTACTGCTCAAATGACTCTACTTAATAAAGAAAGGCAGGGACAAGAGGAGGCAGAGGCAGGTGTCTGAGTGGTGCAGGGGGTGCCTCAGTCTAGGATGTGAGATTTAAATTACTTTTCTCACGTCTATTAAGAAAATTGGTGAATTCATTTTCAAAGAGAATTTTAAACACCTCCTCTCTCAAAAAGCTGATCTCTTCATGGAGAATTGTAGCAACATCAGTGGGAGGCCTAGGGTGAGGTCCACCCTGTTCCTTACAAGCAGAAACCTCAAGCTGATGTCTGTTTTTCACCAGAGTGCACCTGCTAACATCAGAAGCCAAATTTACACCATGGTTTTCTTTCTAAATCACTGTGCCACGTGGCTCTAGAAGCCTTGTCTATGGAAGCCAAAAATAAGTAAAAGAATAATACATGATATTAGGAAAAAGTTGTAAGAGAATCCCACTTTCTAAAAAGGGAAACCTCTTTTCCTGTTGTTTGCAGCTCTCAAACGTGGCTATTGGTGGAACTTAACCATGAGTGTCATCCACTGCTAAACAGATCAGTAGCATGTATTTGTATATAAAGGAGATACATAAGCCATATAGCAGATAATATAAATATACACGTAATATATGTAATATGGCTGCTTTAACCAAGAAAATCTTAGTCTATAAGGAATATTTTAGCAACCAAAAAGAAAAAAAAAACTGGAGAGCTGCCTGTCCCTGGCTCAAAGACATTCCCATAGTATTTACTACAGTCGTTTGGAGGTTTTAGTTGACAGAGCCAGGGAAAACTTCCAAAGTATGCACATGAATCACTATTTCAGGAGAAAATACTTTCCCCCTTTGTGAAAATCTAGACTCGGTGAAATAAGTAGCTAACACAAAACTCATTAGAACCCTAATCTTTCTTTTCTCTTCTTTTTTGAAGTCAGGGTCTCACCTCTGTCCCCAAGCTGGAGTGCAGTGGTATGACCACAGCTCACCGCAGGCCTCACCGACTGGGCTCAGGCGATCCTTCTGCCTCGTCTCCTGAGTAACCGGGACTACAGGCACATACCACCAGCCTGGCTAATGTTTTGATTTTTTTGTAGAGATGAGGTCTTGCTATGTTGCCCAGGCAGGTCTTAGAACCCTTGGGCTCAAGCAATCCTCCTGCCTCGGCCTCTCGAAGTGCTGGGATGATAGGCATGAGCCTCCATGCCTGGCTCTTAAAAAAAAATAAAAATCAGCTCTACTCATTTGTTCTCCTCCCAACCCTGACACCTGCACTTCCTTTTTCCTTTCTCTGCCTCTCACTGTCTTCCCTCCAAGAAGATCTTGTGAGTAGAAGGAAGCTGTGAAGATGGAATATGGGGAAGCATTTGCATTTTTTCTCCAGATTCAAGCCACAACACTAAGAGGAATGTAGAGATTCAGAGGTAAGAAGATAATTCTGTGGGAAAATCTTAAGAGCCTAAATCCCGGTGATGCGAGGAAGAGCTCTCTGATGTGAGTAACTAATATTCCCAGGCCCAAACCTCCCTCAGTACCGGCTGGCCGTTGTTCAGGAGCTCCTCCTTGAAGCGAAGCTTCCGCTCCAGGTCTTGAATGACCGCGTCCTTTGTGCCCTGGATCTCCTCATCAGAGGCGATTCTAGCAGTTCTACTGGCCTTCTTTGGGAATCCCCTACAGGATGGAAGCACAAGGCGGAACCGTCAGCGGTCAGACCCACACACCCAGGTCCAAAATGCAGGTCCAATGGGGCAGTGTACAGCCTCGGTGGGTCATGGTGTCAGCTCGTCACTGCCACTTCTTTTTATGCAACATCTGCTGCAACTGTTACAGAGAGTATGAAGGCTGGCCTCTGCAGCACAGGGAACACGAACAGGATCCAGGTTTCAGAGAAAGGTCAAACATCTTTGGGAACTACGCCTCAGTGGTTAGCTCAATGCCAAGGGTAGGGAAGGCCTCTACTGCTAGTCTGAGGGAGGGAACAGTATCAAGTGAACGAATTATATGACTTGGAATCAGACCTAGGTTTATAATCTGACTACCTACCGTGTGTCAGATCTGTGACCTTGGTCAGGTTTAACCACTCTTATGAAACAGGCATACAAATATATATCACATATGGATGTTGAGAGGCTTTGAAACAAAACCTATTTCTTTCCTCCTTTTGCTCATTCTTCTGGTCCTTCATCATTCATGACTTAAAAACAGGGCCTTCTCTCTCCTTAGGTTCCGAATGGATTAGGGCAGGCAGTGCTTTGTGATATAAGGGAGGTCTGCAGGTCTTGTGACGCCTGACACCCCCCAAACCTCCTGAACTCCTAGAGAGCCCAGGGCTCTTAGCACAGGTGACATCTCAGAACCTTCTTCCCAAAGGCAGCAACGATGACCTGAGCTAGTGAGCTGAGGATTTTTTTTTTTTTTTGAGTTGGCGTCTCACTGTCGCCCAGACTGGAGCGCAGTGGCCGCTCCCGGCCACCGCAGCCTCGACCTGCTGGGCTCCGGCGATCCTTTTGCCTCAGCCTTCTGTGAAGCCGGAATTACAGGTGCGCACTACCACGCCCTGCTGATTTTTTGATTTTGTTGTAGAGATGAGGTCTTGCCTGCCCAGGCGGGTCTCGAACCCGCGGGCTCAGGCAATCCACTCACCTCAGCCTCCCAAAGGCGTGGGATTACAGGCTGAGCCACCGAGCCCGGCGAGCTGAGGATCTTGATGGATGTGGAGTCACTTCCTGGCTCTCTTCCTTTCCCCTCACAAAGAAGCGGGCAGAGGTTGGTGAGAAAGGGAATATGGGGCAGCGCGGAAATGAAGGACCACGTCAAACTGGGCTGAACTTGAGAAACAAAATGCAAGCTCAAGACAAGCAAGTCACAGAAGCACACGCATGGTGTGCCTCACCGTAGACAGGCAGGAGTCTGGCAACAGACCGCAGGGGTGGCTCTCAGTGTGCTTCCAGGACCTACAGTGCCCACCCCACCTCAGGGCTGTAGGAATGCAGGTTTCCACATCCCTCCAGACCTGCTAAGCCAACTCTGGGTGGGCATTCAACAGTCTGTGTGTTAACAAGTTCTCTAGGTGAATTCTGACACATGGAAGTGGGAGAAACAAACTCAGAGAAACATACATACGTGGTAAAATTGTGACGAGAAGTGAGGGAATGATTCACTCAGACATTCAGGGAGTAATGGGTCTAACTGGGGAGGGACCGGCGGGGCTTCAAAGGCACTAGGAGTGGACAAAAATTTCATTTTATGGTTATGAAGTCCAGGAGGGCGAAGCTGTGGTGAGCCATGATTGTGCCACTGTACTCCAGCCAGGGCAACTGAGTGAGCCTCAGACTTAGGGAAAAAAAAGTTACCAAAATCAGAACTCTTAAAAAAAAAATCTGTACTCAGAGGCAGACCTCAACCAGTAAACAACTGCTAACAGGCCTCCCACACTACATACTTCAGTGTAGACATGCTCAGACCAACTGTACAAAAACACTGCTGATCTGTTTACTCTGGCCTTCAAGTAAGTCATTTGCCATTTTAAAATAATATTCATGTCTTTGGGGTTTTAAGTAAAAACATCTCAAACATACACGCAAGCATCTGGAAGGTGCAGTGTTCCAGATTCAACCACCACCAAATCCCAGGAGGTCTTTTCTTTCTGGCTACTGAATAATCTTCAGAGTATACTGTTCTCAATGTGCAATACTAAGTCAATTGTCAAATTTCAGAAATTCAAATCTCCAGAGCACAACACTGATTTAAGGCACAGGGTACCTGTCCGGCAACCAGAGAATTTTATTTTTTTTAACTATGAAAAGTCCTCTTCTTTTCCTCTTCTCACATTTAGTGAAATCTGATGGCAACTGAATTCTGCAGAATTTTAGAGTAAGCAAACTCACACATCAGCATTTAGGTATCTCTTATATTTAAGATATAAATTAATATTTAATGAAACCCAAGATGCAGAAACTGAGCTTTTATATGTCAATTCTAATTTTTTTTTTTTTTTTTTTTTTTGAGTTGGAGTCTCACTCTGTCGCCCAGACTGGAGTGCAGTGGCCACTCCCGGTCACCGCAGCCTCGACCTGCTGGGCTCCGGCGATCCTTCTGCCTCCGCCTTCCGAGTAGCCGGAACTACAGGCACGCGCTACCACGCCAGGCTGATTTTTTTGATTGATTGTGGAGATGAGGTCTCGCTGCCCAGGCAGGTCTCGAACCCGCGGGCTCAGGCAATCCACTCACCTCAGCCTCCCAAAAGCGCGGGATTACAGGCTGAGCCACTGAGCCCGGCTGTCAATTCTAATTTTTAACTGAATTTTGTTGTGAAGCTAAAGCTGTGAAGGTACACGAGATGGGTCCCTTCAGCTCATACTAGTAGGGAAACAGCTTTGTTCTGATAGTAAGCTCGCTTCACGTTACCCTTTGGGTTCTCTAAAATACAAACAACGAGGCATAAGGGTTACACGTACCCACTCACTCCGTATGACCGGGCACAGAGTCACCCGGGACCACGCAGGTCTGGTTCTGAGCCGCTTAGGGCAGAGAAGCTTCTACAGAATAAGGCAGTCCCGGCAGACCGGTGGCTTCTCCTGCTGGTCTGCGGGGAAATACTTGCCCAGGACTGCACATGATGTTTTGCAGACTCCTTTAGTCCTGGACCCTAACAAGCCTAGTACTGATCCCCTGGGAATGCCCTGGCCCCTCAGATGTCTGCTGTCTCACGGAGAATGGAAACCCTTACCCACCTGCTTCTGGAAAAGCAGAGAAAGGCAGGAAGAGCAAGATATCTGCAAAGGCCAGGGCTGCTCCTGTGGGTTGGGTTATTTTTCATTGGTTACTGTCTAACCAGTCTTGACTTGAAAACTATCTACATGTTCTGCATCGTGAATTAAAAAGTACAACTAAATTTGTTGTGAACGTTCCCTTAAGACCCAGGGTTTTGTTTTGTTCCTTCTGCAGCAGTTTTCTTTAATCAAGAAATACAGCCAGGCGTGGTAGCTCACGCCTGTAATCCTAGCACTTTGGGAGGCTAAAGTGGAGATCACTTGAGACCATGAGTTTGAGACCAGCCTGGGCAACTTAGCAAGACCTCGTCTCTACAGAAACAAACGGACGAGACACCAGATTTAATGGAGGTGAACTGAGGCAGTGCACCCAGACTCGGTCCAACTTCGCCCTCCCTGCTCAGCCTCCGCCCAGAACCCTGGGACACCCCATCACCTTGAGTGTGGAACAGGGCCAGTGTCCCCACCCAGCTGCTTCTTATCAGTCAGGGAAAGAGAGGGACCATGAAATGATGTCTGTGGAGAGCAGAGGCCAGCAGAACTGAATTCTTGTTAGTGCATGGTATGGAAGCTCTTACTCACATGTGTGCTCATTTGCGACAAGCATTTCAGACCAAAGTCCTACTTACATGAAAGAGACAATTCAGAGAAGGACACATGGCAGCACTGTGCCTGTGTGGCCCTCCCGCACTAGCACAGGGTCCAGGAACACACCGGTGCCTTCTCAGGGATGAACCCGACCGCTCACCCGTAGACGGCATCGCTGCTCAGAGGCCAGCGGAGACCGTGCTACACTGAGCCCATGTGCACAGACAAGTCTTCCATGTCCCCGTCCCTTGGGGCCACTCTGCCCCGAGAAGCCACAACACTGGCACCCAGCAGTCAAGAGGGGGCAAGTGCACCAATTCCATGGAAGTGCAAATAGGTCTCCCTCAGGCCGGTGCTCCTCATTGCCCCTGTCTGAGGTCATCATCCTAACATTTTCGGCTGTCAACAGATCTGGGCAGACAAGGTGTTTCTCTGCGGGTGACCCCAGTGAACATGAGAAGAATATGCATAGAGGAGGAGGAAAGGCATTCGAGGACTTGCATGTCCAAGAATTTCCTAAACTGCAACCAATGACACCCACAACCAACCCTGCCCATAAGCAACCGGCACCTGCGACCCACCAGCGACTGCGACAACCATCACCTGCCAACTGATACCTGCAGACACCTGCAACCAACCATACCCATACCACTGCTTCAAGGTGCAGGATGCCCTGTCTTTTGCCTTCTGGGTTTGTCACCAGCATCCATGGCCTTTATTCCCTGCATTGACCTCTGCTGCCCAGATGTATGAGAACAGAATCCTATCTCCACAAATGGCTTAGAAAGAACATATGCTAACCTCTCTTCTCCAGATTAAAAGGACAATGCTAAACATACCACAAAATAAAAGAGCAAACATGCAACTGATGATGGAGAAAGTTAATATATCTGACATTTGTATTTAAGGTTTTGGTAAAAGAAGGGCAGATGAAAAAAATCTAATGAATTTATACTTCACTGAGTCCTGTGTAATCGCTGTTTGCTGGCACTTGACATATTTGGCAAAGCTATCTAAATTAAAAAAAACAACACTTTTATGTGAAATTAAATATATAAATTTGACAATAGTTTGGCAGTTCCTACAAGTTCCGGGATGCTAATTAGTCATGGCATTCCTGAAAGGGACACTCGATCTTTGGCAAGTTATTTGGATTATTACTATGGATAGAGAGCAACATTTTGTTTTTAATTCGGAATGCAAATGACAGATCCTGTAGTATGCCAGGGGAAAAACACACTTCAAAAGACACATGACTCAGCAAGGGGAAAATCCCAACAGGAAAAAGGGTCACCCCGTAAACCGCCGAGTGGGCCCCGAGCTACCGGTCTGCAGTCTGCATCTCTGGGGACAGCCGTGGTGGCAACGAGCCAGCACAGCGCGTGGAGAAGCTGTGATGGGCCGTGGGAAGAAGCAAGTGCTCCTGTCACTTGAGGTGAGGTGGAGACCTAAACCTGCTCCTCTTCAGAGAGCCTGAGAGTCGGTCATCAGAACAAGACGACAGGCAGATGCCTGGGAACAACCAATCTCGGGTCCAATTCTATGTGAGGACTCTTAGAACAGATTATTCATACAGCTCTCATCTACCTGGGAAGCGAGATCTGGTGCCCTTTAGGAAGTGAGGAGGAAAAGGGTTACGCAGCAGACGCCCACTTTTTATTTTTTGTTTTTTATTTTGAGTTGGCGTCTCACTCTGTGGCCCAGACTGGAGTGCAGTGGCTGCTCCCGGCCACGGCAGCCTCGACCTGCTGGGCTCCGGCGACCCTTCCGCCTCAGCCTTCCGCGTAGCTGGAACTACGGGCGCGTGCTACCATGCCCGGCTCATTTTTGATTTCTGTAGAGATGAGGGCTCGCCAAGTGGCCCAGGCGGGCCTCGAACCCGCGGGCTCAGGCCATCCACTCACCTCAGCCTCCCAAAGGCGGGGGATGACAGGCTGAGCCACCGGGCCCGGCTGACGCCCGCTTTTTAAATCTAACACTGAGCTTCTTTGTAGCACGAGAGCACTTCATTTTCCAGCAGCCAGGAAAGCCAGGACAGAAAGACGATGGTCTTCCTGCGGCAAGCCGCCCAACTCAACCTTTGGCAGGAGGACCATGCCTGTACACTACATGTGGGTCCGGCAGCTGACCTCTCATTTACGAGCTCAGGTCGCCCTGCCTTTTTCCAACGAGGGTCTGAGAAGAGCCCGACGGCACAGCCGCCATTGCAGAGTGCCCAGCAAAAGGAGCCCGGTCACGGGGGCTCTGGGGCATGCCACTTGTGGCCGGAGAGAACACGGCCTCCAGCTGGGGCGCGGAGCCCAGCGGCAGGGGCGTCCTCCGGTGCGAGCGGAAGGAGCCTGCGCGCAGGGCCCCGGTTCTCGTCGCCGAGTCGCGTCTCCTCCTTCCCCTCTGGGCGCACACCGGTTCTGGCGGGCCGGAAGCAGGACCTCGGCAGGAGGGCTGGGACGTGGGCCCCTCGCCAGGCCCTGGGCGCGCTCGCTCGCGACACCCGCCGGGAAAGAGGCGCCCGCGGCCCGCCTCCCTGACGGCGGCACACCGAGGAGGGCTCCGCCGCCCTTTCGCGGCTGCCACCCTGCTGCGCGTGGGGCCCTCCCTCTCGGCGCCGCCACACGGGGAGGGCGGCGCGAGGTGGATCGGCAGGCCAGGCCGGGGGCGCCCCTCGCGCGGGCATCACCACACCCGGGCCCGCGCGGGTTCCTGCCGCCCCGCGCCAGCCGCAGGCCGCCGCCGAGGCTCGTGTCCCGG
>NW_007252907.1:329504-363065 GCF_000164805.1 Carlito syrichta | reverse complement strand
CCCGCGCGCCCGGGCTCCGCGTGGGCTGGCCCCGAGCGCGACCACGGAGCCCGGGAGACCCCGACCGCCGCCGGTTTCCAGGAGCCGCATTTAGCAGACCAGGAGTGGGAAGAGAAAAGCCTTTTGAGCTCCGGGCCTCTCATCTGCAGCCAACGTTTTCAAACAAACAAACAAAACAAAACAAGAAAGAAACTCTACTAGAATGAGAGTGAAAAGAAAAAACCCCACTTGACTGAAGCGAGTTTTGGCATTTTCAGGTCAGTCTGCTTTGCCTACTTCGGTGCTGTTAACTCTCCACTCAGTAATACCACAGGCTGACTCTTTAAAGATCTACTTGAATCTCTGCATTTGTTCCCTCAAAAAGTCTTCACCATTTTTTTCTCCACTGCAGAATCTGAACAGTAAACCCTGGATTGCCAGTTGCTTATGTGAGCCCTGATACACATGGGTATCGTGTGCTGCGTCTCAAACATGAGCAAACAAGCAATGTCCATCTTTAGCTTGTCGGTGTTCCATAAGCCTTTGCAAATGGCTAATTTTTTAATAGCATCGGAGACTTAATTCCCCAAATATTCTCTATTGAGCATAGTCTGAATTTTAATTCCTGAACTAAAAGTCAACTAGCACCTAGCAATAATCTGAACTCTTACTCTTTACCCAAAGCCTCCCTGTTTAGCTCAGTTGAGCATCCAAGATGCTTTATTTACATCAGGTCAATGGAGGGACTGATAGCTGTCAGAAGATACTTGAACAGAAGGTGGCACTGTAACAAGCAGAAAACAACGGATGAGACCATGACTAGGCAAAGCTATGTGCCTAATTTCACACCTTTTAAAACAAAATAAAACCTAAAACTTTCTTATCCACAGTCATTCACTCTTCAAACATCAAGCTGGCAACAGAAAGAACTGAAACTGCTGATAAAAACTCAAAAAAGGTGCAGACCTCATCAAGTGTCACTGACTGTGGAATACCAGCAAGCTAAGCCCCCTCCTGTGTCTTCTAATTCCTTCTGTAATTATCCAGGAGAGCCCATCGTCAGCCCTCTTCCACCCCTTCTCTTAAATCCATGAAATGACAAAGCAACGCCTTCTTGGGAACTGAAAGGTACACAGAAAAGATGTCGATATTCTTAACGTGAGCAGATCACCAAATACTGGAACAGAACCCTGCAGAGCCCAGTGAACTGAGTATGGGG
Source organism: Carlito syrichta (assembly GCF_000164805.1). Taxonomy (NCBI): domain Eukaryota; kingdom Metazoa; phylum Chordata; class Mammalia; order Primates; family Tarsiidae; genus Carlito; species Carlito syrichta. The sequence continues at coordinate 361,867 of NW_007252907.1, read as the reverse complement.
GCTCCAAAAGTGGCCACGCTGCTGCTGGGCCTCCTTGCCACCATGGCACGCCAGATGTCTGTGTGGGTGGCTGGACCGCCCAGCACATGTGCTCTTGCATTCCCGTGCTTGCAACTGGCTGGGAACAGGCCTCACAAAAGCCACCCACCAGCCCTAACGCATTACCCATGTGCTCACCGTGTCCCCCCCCCACTCCTTTTGGACCTCTCTCACCATCTCTCGGCCGTGTTTCCCAGCAATGGTACACGCATCCCACCCTGGAAAGCCCCTCGTCAGCCCTCTCCCACCCTTCTCTGGCCCTCTGCACCTGGACTGGCACTGTGTGTGGCTCCCTGCGCTGCCAGCCTGGGCTCCCGTGGCCAGAGTCACAGCTGGCCCGTAAGGTATTTTCAGCTTGGCCTGGCACCAGCAGGCCCTGTGCCTGCTGTGGGGGTGCCTCCGGCGAGGCCCAGGGGCCATCTGTCTGAGAGGCGGCCTCCAGGGAAACCAGGGCAGGAGAGCCCAGGCCAGTACTGCATTGGTTCTGAGTTTCTGCATGGGGCTGGCCTGTTCCCTCAGGCATTCAAAAGAACCAGCATGTGCTAACCCAAGTGGGCTTCAAGATGCGGATGGCTACTTTTAGAAAGAAGGGGCAGTTTAATAAGACAGGACTCATATAGCATTTCACAAGTGAACGGGCATTCCACTGGCCCAGCTGCTGGCATCTGCTGCAGTGGATTCTGCTAGAGTTTCTCCGCTGCATGTCTGGTGGTTCAGCACTGGATGAGGACTCTAACACACAGGGATGGGAGGGGTGGGGGAGGGAAGAGCAAAACACACCTCGAATCTTAAGGGGTCTGACTTTACTTCTTTGCAAATGAACATTTAAAAAAAACACTTGAATGAAATAAACGTGACATCTGGATTCTGATGTGATAAGACTCCCAAGTTCATCATTTCTCAGTCTTTATTATTTTTACAAAAGTTGATTTCATAGAGAGAAAAAGGCCACAAGAATTGAAAGGTGCCAGAAAGGAAAACTGACTGGTTTTTGGAAAACACTAAAAGGTTATCGGTCATAAAAATACTGATCACTTCTCTAATTTTTTCCATTTCCCCCCACCCCCCACTGTCCTTTCTCTGAAAATAAAACAGAGAAATGAAATTGAGCCGAATCTTCTGGAAATTCTGTGTAACAGATGGAAAGTTGGGTTAAGAGTTCTAGACAGCCCTGGTATACTACACTAAGTGTCATATTGTATACGTCTTTGGTTTCACACAAGTAATTGATCCCACTCCTCCCAACTGCTTTTTTCCCCTCTTTCTACCACACCCTCAATTCAAAAGGTCTAAGAAAATTCCCATCCTTCCATTCTAAGAGTTTCATACTGAAGGAAATGAGACTGCCTAGACTTTCTGTCATGTATCTGTCACCGTCCATTCACACATAGGAAGACAGGTGTTAAGTAGCATTCAAGGCCACAGAGCAAATTACCTGCAGAGCCAGATTAGAACCTGAGTTTACCCCTGGTTCTTTCACTACATCAGACCTAACACAGAACCTTGACCTTCAGTGTGTCTTAAAAAAAATTGTGGCCGTATTTCCCTTCTGAGCTCTTTATTCACTTCTATGCCTTTTTGTAGCTGTGGTATCTGGGGCCTTTAGGATTTGAATCATCAGTCAAGGTTTAAAATGCATATTTAGGTCAGGAGCAGCAGTTCATGCCTGTAATCCCAGCACCCTTGGAAGTCGAGGTGGCAGAATGACTTGAGGTCAGGAGTTTGAGGCCAGCTTGGACAACACAGCTACACCCTGTTTCTTTCTCAAAAAAAAAAAAGTATGTAGCACTTTTTCTCAGATGGGTTTGCGAACCTAATTTTCAGACCATATGTATTTATATAATTATATTTATATGTTATCTGATTTCAAACTTGATTTGTTTTAGAGTTAAATGGTGCAAAGATGAGGTCTTGACAGCTCAGGAAGGAGATAGTAACCCAATGGATTCACCTTAACCTCCCTCCCCACCCCAATAGTTTGCACAAAGCTCTTAACAAGAATAATTGTACAGATAGCTGGACGGGCGAAGATTTAGATCTGACAGAGGAGGGAGAGGCGCAGACTCAATGTACTTTCCAATTCAGTCACCTCTCCTCCACTAGAGTAAAGCAAGTTTGGAAGAAACCGACCAGACTAAAAGCTCCATCCCAAGCAACAGCACCATCTAGGAGAAAAAGGCTAGACTTGCGGTGAGACTTCACTGGCTTGGAACCTAGCTCTGCAGGCTGTGGACATTTTCATGCAATTTAAAATTGCATGGCCGTGGCACTGGCTTATAGTATGAGCTCAACAGAGCTTCCTGGCAAAAGAGAACAACCATGGCACAGGAGCAATGCTCCACCTGTGGCAAGGACTTTCCTCTCCACCTGTCTCCGCCACACATGGCTGGCAAGAGATCAGCAGTGGCACGCAGGAGACGAGGATCAAGAATGCAGATGGCTGGCTAGCTGCTGCTTCTCCCCTACTTCCCTTCTCCCAGTCACAAAGCCACATGCTGGGCATGTAAGCTGTTGTCCCCATTCTAAAATCCACCACGGGTCAATGAGGTCAAGTAATCTGTTTAGGGGCAGACGCTGGAAGTGAAGGGCTACTTGGCTCAGAAAGCACTGTGCTACATCATTCTCTACAGAGTGCTCAGTCAACACTACTTGGTATCTCTGGAGACCTGCAGCCCAAGTCCAAAGTAAGTAACGTGAAAGTAAATTTCTGGAGCACAAATTTTACACGAACTGGAAATTCCTAGTATGTCTCCCTGGAGCAATGTCTGAGTTGCTAGTGATTTATCTTCCCTGCTCATATGAAAAAAAACGGAATATTCATAGCTGTTTGAAGTAACTCTTGGGATCACAAAGTTGAAAAACAATTGTGGCTTAAGAACAAATATGGGTTGGGTGTGGTGGCTCAAGCCTGTAATCCCAGCTCCTTGGAGGACGAGGTGAGAGTACTGCCTGAATCCATGGGTTTGAGACCAGCCTGGGCAACTTGGTGAGACCTCATCTCTACAATAAATAAATAAATAAATACATAAATAAGCCGGGTGTGGTAGCGTGAGCCTATAGTTCCAGCGACTTGAAAGGTTGAGGTGGAAGGAGCACCTGAGCTCAGCAGGTTGACCCTGGGGTGGCTGTGAGCGTGCCACTGCATTCCAGCCTAGGTGATGGAGTGAGACTCTGACTCAAACCCCCCCCCCCAAATATGCTGTTGGTTTATATGTCCCTTTCACATTTGATTGCAATAAGAAGCCACTGTAGGATGAGGCTGCAATCAATATCGCATCCTCTGAACCAGGAGATCCTCTGGTCCTGATATTTACAAGACTGAAGGTGGCTGGGGCTGTGATTTCAGCATCCTCACGACACTTGGCCAAATGCTAGATGTGGCAGACTCCCCACCATCCATGACACTGACATACATTTCTGGCTGTAACTGTTGTACTCTACTGGGTTCATCAGGTATATTCAGTAGGACATCCCTACCCCAAACTGGACTGGGGAATCTTAGGAATTTTCAAATGAAGGTAGATAAGTGAACTAGGGGATAAGAAGGTAGATAAGTGAATTAGGAGATAAGCTGCTGGGTGTTCCCGTCACATAGTCCCCCTTGCGATGACTAGCTCAGTATCATACACACTAGAGAGCTCAATGTGTTACTTCTGGGGACTCATAAAGTAGATAGAGTATAAAAATCCTACAAGGGCTGCCATTCAGGTAGTACTGGTTAAGTTCCATTAATGACTTTATTATATTAATGCTTCAAGTGTTTTAATGCTTCAATTTTAAAATCTATTACTCATGAGTCAATTGATAATCTTCGTACCAAAGAAACTGGGCCCACTGCTTGAATGTCAATATCTAACCACTTGTTTTGTTTAGTACTAACTTCTTATTGCCCCTTAGTAAAAGTTATGCAAATCAGTCTTGAGAATCATTCATACAATAAAAACTAATATGAGCCAAAAGAGAATATACTATACTGAGTTTAGGGAAGGTCATGAGTGCAAAAATAACTATGAGTTCAAATACATTCCCCCAAGACTGGGGGCGAGAGCAGGGATAAAAATCTGGATTTTCTACAAAGTATCATAAACAAGAGAACGTTAAAACCAAATTAAAATGGAGCACTTGGGAATATGTGTGTGTCGAATATGTGCTGCAAAAGGACATAGGTTTCTTTATAAAGCCCCATACTTTTATCTTAAATTTATTCTGAACCTCTTGTAAATTGCACTGGTTCTCCAAACAAAGCCAGAACTGAAGACAGTCACAGAGGAGGGTTCAAGAAGTGACCTGAGTGAAATGAGCACACAACTTGAGTCTTTCAGAGAAGCTTGTCCTTTGTACTTGGAATTAGAGCCACATTTGGCTGTGCTGCAGAAAGACAGAAGCTCTGTATGTCTTAATACATAAAGCTGATGTCTACTGAAGTCATTCCATGTACCATGAGAAAGAAAGAGCAGCCGCTGACCAATTCATAATCTTCCTGGGAACCTCTCTGGAATATCAAAAAGGGTGGCTGGGTCTCTCACGCAGCATAAGGAGGCCCGAGAGCCCGGGAGATGGTGCTCTGTCAAGGGTCAGCACGGACTGAAGCTGCTTCTCAGAAGTTGAACCCTGCCTCTGGCTCCCGGATGGAGAGAATTCTCCTTCGAGAGGACTGTGGAAATCCAAGTCTAGTGGGGTCAGTGGTCATTTTGGCTCTGGGCGGGTTGCAGGGTATGGCCCAAAGCATTTACAGGCTGACCAGCAGAAAAGGATTTGTACCTGACATAACTGCATGTTTCGGGCAGGCTCTGCTAGTGTCTGCAGCCGTGATGTGCTGATGAAAGTGAATGAGCCAGATGCTGGCGTTTCAGCCTCAGCCTCTTTTGGGGGGAGGAACATGAGGCGAGATGCTGAAAGAATCAACTCCAAGTCACAGTTAAGTGTCCTGAATGATTTTCATTTCTAACGTTGCAGAGCCTAGTGAAAACAGCAGGAAGATATCGGTTGCTTCTAATGAAAACTACGCTAATTTATAAAGTGGCCACTAAAAGGAATTAATATGGACTGTTCCCAGCTGAAAATGTTTGGTATTAATTCTTAACACAGACAAGCACGTTTCTGAAAAAATCTGTTTTCTAACTTTTTGTCAATGCTTGAGGCAAAACCAATGATCGCATTCCTATTTGTGACACCAAAAATCTCCCTTCGAGACAGATGTTGAGGAACTTAAAGGTCTTAAGCATCAAATGTATCTGAAGTTCTGAAGAGCTGTGGAAAAAGATGGGCAGACACTTAACTGTTTTCCAGTGAAACAAAGAATGTGGTGTACTCCAAGGTCTCATATGGCCAGTTTCCTCAACTTTCCATTTTCTCACCGTACGAGGCTCGTGCCCTCCATCTGTCTGTGTCATTTCCATCTTACCTGAGCTTGCTGAACTGAGGATACCCAGAACAGTGGTATGCTGTCATGCTTGTAAGAACGGATTGCTGCTCAGGCCAAAGTGTAATTTCTTTCAAAACAAACAACCATTATTTGCTCCTCAAAAGTCTACAAAATCCCATTCCTTGGTGCCCTTCAACCATTTCATCTTCACAGGGATACCACTCAATAAATATGTGTTAAATTAGTTAGAACTCCGCGTTTTCTCTGATGCATACAAAACTTCCTGTTCCACCAAGTTACATGGCATTCCGCAACACACAGCCACGTTTTTCTAAGGACGTGATCTTAGAAACAAGCCACTCTCATGCAGGTTCCTCACACATGAGAACATGGAGTCAACCTGCAGTTCAACTCCAGCTCTGCTACGATCCTTTTATGACTTTGGGCAGCTCATTGATCCTTTCTGGGGCAGTTTCTTGACTTTAAAGTGGAAATCTCTAATGTAATACCTGTAAGGTCCTAATAACCTTTCAGATTTTATGACCTGTCCTCCTTAGCCCTGTAAGATTTAAACATTATAAAGAACCTGATTTTAAAGGAATTAGAAAACAACTAAACAAGTCCAAGCATGAAATTTATTTACATGTGGGTTTACAAACCTGACACATACGCTCTTTTCACTGTTTGGAAAAATGTATACTATGTTTTGGCAAACAGAAGTAGATTTTAAAGGCATTAGAGAGGCAGATAAAAATAATTCCATGGTAAATCTTCTTATAAAAGGAAGAATACTGTTATTCTGTGAATAATCTGTTCTTTGAATATTCTGTTTACTGATTGGCTAACATTAGTTGCATTTTTTTTCTTAAGACAGACATACGTGTAGATTAATTCTGCCCAGAAAGAGAAAAACAGCATTTAGGTTTTATGTGTCTCAGAACTGCTCCTGTGCGGATCAGGTTGGATATGGTTCTGTTATAGTGCTCTCCTGTAAAGGCATGTGTGAACCATTTCAGTGGCCAGTGTTCGGCTAATATAACTTCCCCCTCTCTGCCACCACCCTTTTGATCCCTTGGCCCGACTTTGTAAATCTTCCAAAAATGAACTGAAACTGCTTTGCTCGATATGAAGACGCAGCTGTGCTGGGCTGAGGATCTACAGTCCAGCAGGCTCCTGCCGTCGCTGTCCTCATCAACACCACCACGTCAGAGTGTGATCACCCCCCTCTCCTGAAGCTTGCTGGTCTAGACATCCCTAACACAACGTTCTTTGCTCTCCAACTCCTGGTACTACGCCCTGTTCCCTCACTCATTCTTTTCCAGCTCTCTAAATACATCTGGATGTCATCCCAAGACCTAAACTCTCTGCACAAAAGAGTCAGCTTGGTCACCTTCATTCCCTCAGCTCTCGAACCCAGACCTGTCTTGACTTCCGATTTCACGCCCCATTTCCAGATCACGTGAATGAGCGACTTCCACCCATCTGACCTTTCCCCCTAAGAGAACTGGACATTCAGGAGTCCCACAGTTGGTCCCACACAGTCCTGACAACCTAATCTCTGACGAGTGCTCCATCTCCATCTTCTCATTCTCCCAGATTACTCCCAAAGTTTCCCAAGCCTGCCTTGGCCTTTCCTTCCTTTTGCTTTCCTGCACTGCTCTCTCCTGGAAAGCCACCTCCCCTTTTCTCATCCCCCCGAAGTTGTCTCCACCCTTTTGTACCCATTTCAATGTCTGTCTTCTCTCTAATAATAGCTGGCAGTTCTCTCTCCCTCCTCCAAAAGGCTTCAGTCCCCAAGGATGGCGTGGCACTCTCAGGGATTGGCAGTGGCATAATCGCCTCACACAGAAACCTCAGGCCTCCCAGGGCCAGACATATGCTTAGCATCCTCTGCCCTTATTACAGTGTCCTTTTCGGAGACGTTATTAAGTGCCTGTGAAGAGGCTGCCAGGTATCCTTTTATATGGAATGCAGGAAAGGGAAATGTATCTTGTGATAAAGGGAAACACACACACACACACACACGTAATCATCAGGGCTCTCATAATGGCAGCACTTCTATGTTTCTGGCTTTTTAGCATCTCAAACATGAACCTCCAATCCCCAAATAAGCATGTCTGAAACCTGGTCACACCGTTCCTAATCTGGTGCCTGTGAGGTACCATCATGTTCCAGGCAGTGTAGTTTGCACCCGTGCGCTTCCTCCATTTTACTTGGCTATTAGTCCAAAATGCCCCAAGTTTATGCTCACCTTGAGAAGTGTTCAGGGATATTTCTAGCACTTGGCAAGAACACGAGTCGTCTCTAGGCTGTTCTTTTCTCCCCACCCCTGCACTGCTCTACAGCCACTTTTTCAAAGCAGAGACTGTATTCTGAGATAACAAAGTTGGTCCCTGTACAGAAAGGGGAAATGGTCCGCTGTGTGGCAAGCCATAAAGACCGACAGAGTGTTCCCAGCACGGTCGGCGGAATGCCCATGCTGGGCCAGGCTCTGAAGCATGGATGTCTGCTTGGAATGTCATACTGGTGTCTGCACTTGGGTTTGGTGCTGTAGATGCACCGCCAGGAACTGCCAGTGGTTGAGACTGTGTTAAAGAATGTGTAGATGGAGGCCATGCTTTATTTCTGGAAGGAGAATGAGGCTACTGCTTGGTGACACGGCAATAAGTATTCATAAAAGCACGTAATGACTAACCAGCAGGTGGAGAATCAAATGAGTCCTTCTTAAAATCCGTTTCCTGAAACTCCAGGTGGAGCAGACATCTGTTTTTATCACCTGTCATTCTTGCTTTGTCTGGTAACAGCATTTCTCTCTTCCTTTACAAATTTGATTCTATTCTATTCCCTGTGGGTCTGCCAGTTGTAATCTTTGGTCACAGGGTAAGCATGTGACCCAGTACCAGCCAGTTATTATGGGCTTCCTTTAGCAAATTATCCAAAGTAAGTACACGATCCAGGTCAGGGTCAGGCAATCAGGGTCCTTTGTCCTACTGAAGGTGGAAGGGAAATGTTTCTCTTTGTCCTTTTTTTTTCTGAGTCGGAGTCTCACTCTGTTGCCCGGGCTGGAGTGCAGTGGCACGCTCACAGCCACCACAGTGTTGACCTTCTAGGCTCCGGCAATCCTTCCACCTTAGCCTTTCAAGGAGCTGGAACTATAGGCGTGCTACTGTGACTGGCTAATTGTTTTATTTATTGTAGAGAGGAGGTCTTGCCAAGTTGCCTGGACTGGTCTTGAACCCGCAGGCTCAGGCAATCCACTTACCTTGGCCTCCCAAAGTGCTGGGATTGGAGACTAAGCCACTGAGCCCAGCCTCTCTTTGTTCTTTCACAGCTAACTAAAAGGACAGATTCCCCTAGAGTTGCTGGCTGTTATGAAAGTCTACAAGATGGAAGCCAATACATAAAAAGAAGCCAAGTTGAAAGACAGAAGACAAGGAGAGAGAGACATTTGACACTGGGGCAGTATTTTAGCAGCTGGACCCTGAAAACCCTCAGGAATTTGGTTTTATCTCTGGATTTCATGTACAAATTAGCTGCTCCAATGTTCTCTAACACTTTTAAGAAAGTGGCCTTGGAAACCAACGAGTACAATTTCCTTATTTTATGGATATGGAAATACCTATGCAAAGTTATCAGCTTGTTGATGCCAAAGGCCTGACTAGAACTTCTTGCTGGTAAGAATATTAAAAATTAATCTGATAGCTGGGTTTGGTGGCTCAGCCTGGAATCCCGTGCCTTGGGAGGCTGAGGTGAGTGGATTGCCTGAGCCCGCCGGTTTGAGACCCGCCTGGGCAACTTGGCGAGACCTCATCTCTGCAATAAATAAAAAAAGACTACCCGGGCATAGTAGTGCGCGCCTGTAGTTCCAGCTACTTGGAAGGTTGAGGCGGAAGGATCGCCAGAACCCAGCAGGTCGGGGCTGCTGTGGCCAGGAGCGGCCACTGCACTCCAATCTGGGCGACAGAGTGAGACTCCAACTCAAAATAATAATAATAATAATAATCTGATAGCACTGTCTGAAGTTGATGAGTCAATAAAATGGATGAGCATATATGTTGTTCATAAAGTTGTGAAAGAAGCCACCAGAAGGACTAAAAACAATTGGTTCAAAGTGTTCAGCTCTGAAGAATGAGACCAGAATGAGGTGAAGAGAGGAAATTGTTTATTTTTGCATCTTATAATCTTCTATACTGTTTTGACTGTTTTAGCCATGTGCATACAGATAAACAATATGGTGGTTAAAATGACTCTTAAAACATACAGAATTCCAGAAGTTTTATCTTAAAGAAGGTCACATCATAAGAGAGATACTGTGCTACCATCTTGGATGGCACCTGACTATTCTGGAGGCCTGCGAGGACTGTCCATTCACCCATTCCCTGTGTCTAAAGCCACCAGGGGAGGCTCCTCCAAAGAACACCAATCAAGGCCATGGTTACTACCACAGCACCAACAGTACCACGACGGCTGCTAGTGGTAATGGCTAACAATGACTGAACAATTACTGTGTACCCCTTAGCCTCTATCAAAACCCCAGGAGAGGGGCCACTTTTAATATCTCCATTTTACAAATGAAGAAATTGAGGCACACAGATATGAAGTAAGTTGTCCGAGGTTATACAGCTGGACAGAGGTGGAGGTGGGATTCAAACTGAAGGGCTCAGGCTCATGCCCATTGTGCCACGGTGTCCCTAGTCAAAGAACCACGACTTCCCAGCTGACCGTGTGCACCTCCCAGCCAGAGGACCTTTCCAATTTGGCTTCAACCCAAGACTGCGGCTCTCGCCCCATCACTCCTGTCTTCTCTGCTTTTTGTTGGTGTGGATGCAGATGTAGCATGGAGCTCAGACAGCTATCTACAGAGGCAGCCTGGCCATGGTGGAGATATGTCACCTACGTAAGTTTAGGCAGCAATGTCTCACGTGCTAGACTGTAAAACTTTTACTTTTATTTAGTGGAGAAACTACAGAATATGCAAAGCAACTTTGAAGGAGTTGGTCTTGAAATTTGCTTCCAGGATTTCTTATTTCTTTATTGGTATCCTCAATCATACTAATTATATTGAGAAATGACAGTGTGGTTTCTACTAACCAGACATCATCTATTACAGTTAAACACTGTCCATCCAAAATGTGCACTGTAGGTACAACAAGATGAAGTGAACTGATAAAGCTCTTAGTTAATATTTATAAGTCAAACAGGAATCCAAACTTCTGAGAAGAATCAAGAGACATGTTATACAACAGCAATAAGTACTGCCAGGGAGTTTCACAGCCCAGAAGTTTCTACATATAATTACAGTTCTGTCCTTCACTCTCCCCTTTAAATAAGATGTTTGTTGTAGGAAAAAAATAGATAAAAGAAGAATACTGTCAAAAACAACTGGAACTGAATTCTTAAAAGTAGTTTTGTTTCTGAAACCACAGATGGCCCTTTTTAACATCTCCTGCCGGTGGGCTGCTTGGTTCTTTCCCTGGCAGAAGCGACAGCGACACCAGTTATTTGTATGGCCTTAATTATTCTGGGTCTGACTTTCTTCACATCTGTGAAACAAAGTTAGACTCTTTTTAAACAGTCCCTTTTAAATATTTTTAAAGTCCTTCTACATGATCTGGTCTTTCAATATTGTACATCTGAATATTACTAATATTACTCATCTGTTACTCCTATCTCTTGAGACATTACATCACTAAATATGCTGGAATTTAGAAAAATTATATTGCATGCTTATGAACAAAACTAATTTAAAAAGATGACTTTTCAAATTTCTATTAACATAGGCCTATAACTAAAGAACTAAACATTTCTGAATAATGAGTTACTGATAACATTTTCTACATGTTTCCATCTTGCAAGGGTAAATCAATGAAAGGAATGCATAATCGGATCTGGATTAGAGTAATTTATTTTCCCTTAAAGGTCAACCACTGCTAGTATAAATGTTAATGGCCAAGAAACAAGCCAGGGGTTCTGCAGTATTGAGTACAGGGCTTGCCCGATCACCAGACTTCCATTCCAACTTTTCATCTGAAGAAGGAAAATGTTCTTGAAAAAGCTCAAAAATGCATTTGGCAAGCTCAAGAGACATAGCTTAGCAGCATGAATTAAGAGACTTGTGACCATGGAAAAGAACTGTATATTTTAAATGGCTTTGGCCCTTCTTGGTTTCTCAACAGTTGGTCTTGACATTCCTCAGAGGCCAAAGGAAAAGTGGCGGTAACGGCAGTGCTGACTAACCTCTCCTCTCAAGAGGCAGACCCAGTCCTTCCAGCAGCAAACCAAGTTGATCCAAGTGTGTTTTGGGAAGAACTGTAATGAATGAGGTTACCTCCCTGAGAAATGACTAAGCCCAATTATTTAATGTAATTACTCTGAAAGAAAAAGCTGAGAGAAATTTATCATATAGCTCCATGAAGTTTCCAACACGGTTATATATCACTGTGTATAGTCAAGAGTTATTTATCTGGCATTCTATCAAATGGAGTTTCCCATAATATGGTATTATTTATGACTGTTTCCAATACAAAAACATGCTGCAAAATCTCGAAATACCTTTCAAAAGAAGAAAACTTCATAGTGTAGTATGTACAGCTGTAGTACTGAGCTTATTTTGCTGTACTTTATTAATCTTTTTCAAAGCACATAAATAATGAAGTTTGTCACACACATCCAGGTCTCATGATTAAACAACAAGACTATATACAGTAGATGACTCTTCATTTAGGGAAGGAGCATATATACCAAAATGTAATTATAGCAAATAATGGAGAAAGCCACTCAAGTGAGCATAATATCTGCGTGCTGACATGCCCAGGAAGGTCACGGAATGTGTGGGCGGAAGGAACCTGGGTGATCTTCTCCGGCTGAGTCGCGGAGAAGTTTGGTGAAGGCCGCACAGGGGTCACGGGCAGAGCTGAGATTAGTAACTGGGTTTCTTCGCTCTTAGTCTCTCAAATGAAGACACCAAGGCAAGAACTTCTTTCACTAAAAGATGTGACCTTTTACATAATTAGACCAAAAAAGTCATTTCTAACAAGAATACAGATAAACATTTCCAAGAACAAAGGAATGTTCCAACTCAGTTGGGTTCCAACAAGGACCACTTGTTCTCTGCAGAGTAAGGATGGATCCTTGCTTAGAAGTACTATGCAGGCCAGGTGCAGTGACTCAAATCTGTAATTCCAGCAGTTTGGGAGGCCGAGATGAAGGGATTGCCTGAGCCCACGGGTTCAAGACCAGCCTGGGCAACTTGGCAAGACCTCATCTCTATGATAAGCTGAAAAATTAGCTGGACATGGTAGCGTGTGCCTGTAGCTCCGGCTACTTGGAAGGCTGAGGCGGAAGGATCGTCTGAGCCCAGCAGGTCGAGGCTGCGGTGGCCGTAAGAGTGCCACTGCACTCCAGCCTGGGTGACAGAGTGAGACTCCAACTCAAAAAAAAGAAGTAATGTGTAGCTGATCGCTCAACAGTTTTATATTCCAGTAACACAGTCTCCTCGTCTGTATTATGTGTGCATATATATATACACACACACACACACACACACACATACACACACACACATACATGACTAGATACAGTGGTATCAGCATAATGCACATTTTCAAGCTTAAATATGGTGAAATTGTTGTCTAAGGATTATAGTCCTAAGTAAAGATAAATAGACTACATTTAATTTAATTACACTTTTACTCCTAACTTGTCCTTTGAGGTATGATCTCAATCTCTTGCTTGTGGTTACAAGTAAAGAAAAAGCATCTCTCAATCTCAGAAGAACAAGTAAGTCACACCAGGGAACCAAGATTAATAGGTACTTTTTGGTTAATACCTTCTGAATACGACAGAATTCATTTAACAGTTCTAAGTGTAGAAACATAAAAGTTATGAATTAACTAGTGATGTTGTCCCTTGCTGCGAAAATTTGTTGATCTCTAAAACATATCATAAGAGTAAATAAAAGATCCACAGAATTTATAAATATGTCAAAGTGAGCCAGAAGACATTAAAGTCATACATGACATATGTTAATGACTTAATCACAGACTTTTTTTTTTTTGCCTCGCATAAACATCATGCCACTATCTTTCAGGATTACCGTGTACTACCAGTAGGATGTTAGGATGCTGAAGGAGACAGGCACTCCTTGCCTGTGTCCTCCCTTTTTAGGGAATATGAGTGGTACGCTCAAATCAGTGCTTCCCTTCTCTCTTTGGATCTGCTGCTTGCAGTGGGAAGGCTTTTTCCTTCTTGTTTTGGGCTCGGCACGGAGCTGTTCAATGCTGCCTAAGAATGGGGAGCTAAGTTTGCTAACTCAAGGGTAAAGTAGTAGTAAGCTCACTCGGCCCAGCAGTACATCCTCTTTCTCTTCTGAGTTTCTCCCAGTACAGATCTGATACTTGGATCTTGCTCTTTCTTCCCCACAATTTATCTTCCAAATGGTCCCCAACTTGAGTAGGAGAAGGGATAGCTTCCCTCAAACAGACATCATTCATGCACTTTAATGGTCTGAAAAGAACCTCAGAAACATGGACTCCCTTGCTAATCAAAGCATTATCAAAACACTAGTCATTACTCAGCATTTGTTTGAAAAGGCTAGCCCCAGCTCTGGTAAAAGGCAGAGCAGGTGTGGATGGCCTCAAATTTGCTCAGTGCAACAGAATAAAAGCATTAATCAGACCCACCCCCCTGAAGGCAATTTGAGGACCATCTGTTGATATTTCAATGTGTGTCTTTGGTGGCAGGGTCCCAGTCCTCACCTGAGGAACTCAGGAACACTTTCTCACCTCTTCTACCTGCTCATCCTAACCCAGCTGGTAAGTGCAAATTTATCCCAATCCTTTCATTTCCAACCATGTTTCAGTATCCAAAATCCCTCCTGAAAACAGAAAAACTTTAGAACCCTTTTTATTTCTGCTCTTCTAAAATGTCTAGTTCAAATTTACCCTGGCAAATGGCTTATGACATTTTTAGTTTCTTACCCAACAAAATACTGTCATCAAGTTTTGCTTATGAAAATGGTTGAGGGCAAGGCACCCTGTAAGAGTGCAAGCAGCAACACAATCTTTTTGCACAACAGAATTTAACATTTTTGGATTGAAGCACAATGACTGTTCCTGAAAGCACAGCAGTCATAATAAAACAATTTTTAAACTGAACTCATAACGAATAACTGTAGACATCTCTATACACTATTTCTCTTCACCTCTATTGAAGTTAAATTCTATTTCTTACAATGATAATTAAGTGATTAAAAATGAAAAAGAAAAACCTCACTAAACCCTATTGGATTCCACATCCAAAAAAAACCTGACTCAGAATTCATACCTTACACAAAAATTAACTCATATGAATCCTCAACATAAATATGAACCTAAGTCCATACAATTTCAAGAAAATCTTTGTGACCATAAGTTAGGCAAGCATTTCTTAGATAAGACACCAAAAGGGCGATCCATAAAAGAAAAAAAATTTGATGAATTGGACTTCATCAAAATTTAAAACTTCTGCTCTTCGAAGTGCAAAAGATACAATGAGAACATTGTGCAAAGTGTATCTTCATCTTCTACTTTTTCCTTCCTGGTCCAGGCTTCCTCCCAGCATCAACCACTGTTCTCCTTTCTCCAGTCCCCTTCAAGCTACCCGCACACGTGAGCGTGCAGATGCATGCCATGTGGCAGTCCCTGTGTTTTGTGCATCAGGATGTTTTAAACACCAACTCCCACGTTCAACACATGGAGTCTTCAGTGTGGTCTCACACTCCTGACAGCATTCACTGGTCATGCACTTAGCTGAAACCAAATTCTTTGAAGAAATTAGTTCTGAAGGTTACTTGAGAACATATGCAAATGGAACAGATAAAAAGACTTGATTTGTTTGCCTTGGTCAGAACAAATAAAAACTCATTCCTAAATTATCAGTGTCACCGTGTGCCATCGAGGTCCTACCTCGCATTTTGTCTATGTCAGCCATTCTGTACTGGGGGAGAGAGGCTGTCGTCTGGGACCTCATTCCAAAATATCAGTCCAGGACATAGAAACCAGCTTCATTTTTGACTATTTAAAAAAAAAATAATGAAATTCTTCAAAGAACAATAAGGATCTATTTAGCCACTTTCATAATCAGAGGAAGCATTTGCCTGAGGCTGAATTAAAGTCCTTTTTTGCACCACAAAACACAGCGCGTATCCCCCCCCCACTCAGATGCCCAGTGAGCAGGAAGAGCATGCCCACTTCTTCTAGTCTGCTCCTCAGCACTGAAATTACTACAAGGAGGCATCTCTTTTTACACCTTCTGCCTCTATGCCCAGTCCTCCATCCCCATCCCCATCCCCGCCCCTGCCCAGGAAGGCCAGTGCCTTCCGAAGGGACGTCTGGCACACAGAAGCACTCAACAGTTCCTTCCCATGGAATGAACTCCATTCCACCGCTAGGACCGGCCCTGTTCCTGCCATCTGGCTTGCAAACTGGGCAGCAGCTTCCAGGTGCGAAAGATGGAGACAACCACTTAGAGCCGTTTGTAGTGTTTCTGCTCCACTCCTGACTTCACACCTGCTGGCCCTGTGCTATCCTGCTCCTGCAGCTGCCAGCCGCACATGTCTCATGAGCACTTCAACTGTGTAGCCCAAACCGAGACATGCTTTAAATGTAGGATACACACCAGATTTTAAAAAATTGGCTCAAAGATAAAACACAGAATAATCTGTTCACTAATTTTTATATTATTTGCATGTTAAAAAGTTGATCCTTTGAATACATTGAGCTAAATATATTATTAAAATTGTATTTTTCCCTTTTTTTTGGTAGAGTCACGGTCTTGCTACATATCCCAGGCTGGTCTCAAATTTCTAGACTCAAGTGATCCTCCTGCCTCAGTCTCCCAAAGTGCTGGGATTACTGGTGGAAACCACTGTGCCTGGCCTATTTTTCCTTGTTAATATGACTGCTAGAAAATTAAAACTGCACGTGGCCTGCATCTGTGGTGGTTCACATTTATTTCCACTAACAGCACTCCTAGAGGCCTAGTTCTAAAAATTGCATAGCCACTTGTCACAGCGTTAGTGTCTCTGTGTCCTGCTAGATGTTCCTAGCTTCTGCCCCAAACAAGAGCCACAAGGTAGGGCCTCTGAATCCATGGACAGTGAAGGACTAGGTCTGTGGGGTAGAGGCGATGAATTTGTCCATGAAAGTGGCAAAAAGTTGTCCTCTAATTGCTCACGCGTATTCTCACTTATATGCTGGCCTTCCAGAAAGTGGTATCAGAAATGAATCTGACGGCATTTCTCACGCTGTCCTGCTTTTCTGAGACATTCACACTTGGTCAGCGTGTCCGAGGCACGCATCTCCTCTAGGCAGCCAGAAGACTCCAGTTCCACAGAGCCTCCTCCCGCTCAGGTCACTCTACATGGCCATGGTTACACAGGAGTCAGTCCTGCCAGCTGCCGCGATGGGACACCAGCCCATCATGAAAGGATGCTGTCCTCTCTGAAGACTCAGGGCACAAAGCGGAAGATGCAGGCTCTGAGGTGCAGGTGAATGTGACTTCTCTCTCACATGATACACAATGTAAGCCGTGGGTCATGTAATAGAGCAAAAGCAAAAATGCTGTCCCATGACAACAAAAGGAAAAAGGATCAATCACAAAGCTAAGGCTTTAAATAAGGTGTTTAAATAAGGTTAGAAAACTGATTTTTTCCCTCCAGTTTATAAAAATGTTTAATGAAGTCTTAACGCTCAAGTACAAAAACAAAAACTTACTGTCTAAAGATCTCAGGTTGAGGGGATGGGAGTGAATCTAGATTGAACAGTGCCAGACAGTGGGCAGAACATGGCACTTGAACATACATTACCTTTCTTCTAGAAGACTACCATCACTTGCCAGAGTCCACTCCGAAAAGCTAGTACAGTCTTCTGAAGCGTGGTGCTATCATTAGGTTACCTAGCTTTTGGCCCAGAGGCCAGTATCTCAGAGGAAGCATGCCAAGTTAAAGAGATTACTACAGATTCTTTTTTCATATTCAAAGTAAAAGGTGGTATCTTAATACAAGTCTTATTCATGCTTGGTCAAACTTTATAAAAACAAGATGCCTGGAGAAATGTCTTATCATACACTGCTGAGTGTATAGCTTAAAGAAAAAATGCCTCCTGATGTTACTAACTTTGTTTGGCTAAAAATAGTTAGCCCACATGCTTCATAGCTCATTTTTCCCTGGAATTCAGCTAATATAAACAAGACAAACGAAGGGAACCTGGCCCCGCTCTGTGACCATTACATCATTCTTCCTTATTAGGAAAACTTCAAATCTGAAATTTTGTTCTTCAAACTCCAAGAGGGACTCCCAGTGGATAGCTGGGCGGGGCTGCTCTCCTCAGAAGGGCTGCCGTGACACACGGGCCCACTTGAGCAATGGTATTTTCTACAGCAGTCACACTGGGGAAAGCACTAGAAGAAAGAATGTCTAATGTTCTCCACCTTTTTGTTTTCTGTGCACCCTGTGATGTGCATGTGTTAGGGTCTGGAGAGAAAGTAGATATTCTTAGATTCTTGATTTATCATAACTGTAATACTGGTTCTGAACAAAGATTTGTGTATCTAATTGATCTTAAGAGGATGATACAGAGGTTAAGCAGCTAGGATAGACATGTCCTCCTCCGCTGAAACACACCTGAGCTTCCTCTTAATGTGATGCCTCATTTTTTCAACAACTTTAGGTTATTTTTTTTTTCTCTGAGCTATTACTATATTAGCGTGTTAATCAATCTTGGTATGAAAAGTAAGACTTATTTACTTGTCAGGTGCATGTGAAATACAAATAAATCACAGGAAGTCTCTTCCTTAAACATTGCCTTTCCTTGGACATAAATAGAGTTACTCATCAGTTCCTGATTCTACTTGGTATTTCACCTTTCCTTCATCTTGATGTAAGGACTATTCTCATGAGAAACAAGCAAGAAAGAGTTGGAAAAAAAAAAAAGTTGGCCGGACGCGGTGGCTCAAGCCTGTAATCCCAGCACTTTGGGAGGCTGAGGCAAGAGGATTGCCTGAGCCCAGGGGTTCGAGACCAGCCTGGGCAACTTGGCAAGACCTCATCTCTACAATAAATGAAAAAAATTAGCCAGGCAGTGGTAGTGTGCAACTGTAGTTCCAGCTACTTGGAAGGCCGAGGTGGAAGGATCACCGGAGCCCAGCAGGTCAATGCTGGGGTGGCCTGTGAGTGTGCCACTGCACTCCAGCAGCCTGGGCAACAGTGAGACTCCGACTTAAAAAAAGAAAAGAAAAGAAAAAAGTTCTAAATCTGAAGTCCACGACAATGTTGACAAAGCAAATAGCAATTCTTAAATGAATAATTTATAACTAAACAACCCTGAGATGCAGTAGGTCATTAGCCAACATGCTAATGCAATGATGAAGCTTTCTTATATAGAGCGCTATGCTACTTTTATCAAGCAGGAAATAAATTCTCACTGATTTCCCATTTTCTACTTTAGTTAGCTAACAAAATCAGATTAATTGCACTGTTCATGAAGACGTGAGGGTGAGGGATGGCGATTAGAGAGCGGTGTGGAAAGAAAATAAGAGAGGATGGTTCCAACTTCCAAGTTTATACTTCTAAGTCTCTTTATTTGAACTTTTCTAACATTTATTTTTTCAAAAGAAAGAAAAACAAATATACCTTAATCTCTTGTGCTATACTGATAGAGTGGACTGTGGATGGTCCTCACTGTTTTCCATAAAGGGCTCTGCACTGGCAAACTGAGAAAACAATTCCATTCAAGGACTCACTCAGAGAACTTTCCAGTCCTAATGGATCCTTCTGTCCTCTGGGGGTTTTACTCACATATTTCTTACTGATCTAGGAATTAAAGGTAATGGTGTGCTTCTTAGGCATGCAGGCTCTAAAGTTAGATTAGCTGTTTTTAAATTTCAAGATATTATTTTACTGGCTGAGTGTCCTTATTCAACCTTTCTGAACCTGTTTCTTCATCCTTAAAATGAGGTTATGATAGCATCAACCTTGTAGACGCAAAGATGAAATGAGGGATCACATATACAGTGTCCTAAGTGACGCTCAAGCAAGCCTTCAATAAATGTTAGCTATTAAACTTTAGGATGACTATGTAAGTAACTTACTGTCCAAACGTGGACCCTTTCATCTGGGACAAAGGCTAAACTAGACAAGGTTCTACGACAACAGGCAAGTCGACTGTTCTGGGAAAAAGGAAACATGTAGCCATCCCATGAACATGACATAATGCCAAGGTCATATAATGCAGAGATAAACTGACTTAAAAAAATCTCAGCCTGTCATCTAGTACTTTGGGAGGTCGAAGCAAGAGGATTGCCTGAGCCCGCAGTTTGAGACCAGCCCTGGCAACTCGGTGAGACCTCGTCTCTACAATAAATCAAAAATTAGCTGGGCATGGTAGCACGCATCTGTAGTTCCGGCTACTTGGAAGGCTGAGGCAGAAGGATTGCTGGAGCCCAGCAGGTTAATGCTGGGGTAGCTGTGAGCATGTGTGCCACTGCACTCCAGCCTGAGCAACGGAATGAGACTCCAACTCAAAAAAAAAAAAAATACCAAGATCTGTATATCAATGGGTACTAGAGTATATAAGATATCAGATAGAATAAGAAAGTTTTAATTAAAAATCATGAATTATGGTCAGGTTCAGTGGCTGATGCCTCTAATCCCAGCATTTTGGGAGGCTGGTTTTTGCACTCTGCGAAGATTGCCTGAGTCCAGGAGTTTGAGACATGGACAACTTGGTGAGACTGCATCTCTACGATAAATTTAAAAATTAGCTGAGTGTGGTAGTGCACGTGTGTAGTTCCAGCTATTTGGAAGCAGAAGGATCGCCCGAGCCCAGCAAGTCGAGGTTGTGGTAGCCGTGAACATGCCACTGCACTCCAACCCAGGCGAGAGTGAGACTCTGAATTAAAAAAAAAATTTTTTTTAAAATCATGAATTGTGGTTTAAAGCATTTATCTTAAGACCAACCTAACAGTTATATGTTAGTCACCCATTTTACTGAACTTAGAACTTTCCTTTTCAACATCAACCCAAATAGTTTAAAGCATGTTTGCAATGTCTTCCTTCTTTATAGCCACTTCCCAAAGACACCAGGGAAAAGGAAGGAAAACTGAACACCGAGGTGGGTAACAAGGACAAGCAACACCATGGACCCAATCGTGCTCAGCAGATGGACCCGACTGCAGTCCTTCAAATACCCGGGCTGCTTCCCCTCTGATCTGGGAACAGGCCCCTGGTACACTGTCACCGTGGAAGCCGAGCAAATGCATCTGCTAAAATGAGCTTTCGTGGAGAAGTTCAGCTGGCACTCTCTCTGCCCCTCTGTGGTCCTTCCTCACGGCACGCTTTTTTTAAAAAAAATTTTTAAATTGTGGGGTACAATTCAAGGTTAGGGATACAAATATTCATTGTGCAGGTACCCTTGTTGATGAGGTGTGTCCCCCTTCCCCAGGCAGTTTCCTGCTACTGTCAATCTTTTACTTATAGTATTACGACAGTTGTTTAAGGTCCACTTATGAGACTTCACAGCACTCTTATGTCAGCTCTTGCCTAGACACAGCAGAGAATGGATGCTGTAGGATGACCTGCACAGAGGCAGCCCGACGGCCGCTTCCTAACACCTCGTGCCCAGAGGCACAGAGCCTGGTGCATGGCAAGAGCGGCTGGCCCAGAAACTCGGGCTCTTCAGACTCTGACGGCACGGCTGCGTCTTCAGCCTTCCTGCCTCTAAGGCCGGCTCAAGGCCTACTTCTGACCTAACTCGCTGGGGAGGCCTGTGGAACCTCAGAGAACATCTAGGAAACATTTCTTCCTGCCTTTCGATCTATGATTTCTGCAAGGGCTAGAATTCTAACAGTTCAGTCTAGGGAGCATAGACCACCCTCCATCCCTAACCAGTTTTCCAAGCAAGATAATTGCTTATCTGCTTACTGTCTGTTTCTTCAGTAGGCTACAGTCTTCACAAGGTCAGGGTCCACAAATACTTTACTCATCAATGTATCATCATCTAAAGCTTAGCACACAGTCCATAAACGGATAAATGAATCAAGGTAGTAGTAGCTAACATCTACTGAACACTTATTGTGTGATTTTGGACAACTGAGTCTTTTCTCACCTGTAGGAAGGGATAACAAAACCTGTGTGGTAAGGCTACTGTGAATGTTGAAAGAGAGCACCGAGGTGTGCTCTGTTGGTTGCTGAAATCCTCTCTTCCTCCTTAGTCGAGGGCACCACTGCTGATTCTGCTTCCAAGTCAGAACCCAGGAGTCATCCCTGCCTGTGCTCTACCCACCTCATCTAACCACTGCCAAATCCTGCCTTTCCCTCAGCTACCTATCTCCACATGCTGTTCTCTTGCCGGCAGCCCAGAGTTGTTGTTGTTTTTTTTTTTTGAGTTGGAGTCTCACTCTGTCGCCCAGACTGGAGTGTAGTGGCCGCTCCCAGTCACTGCAGCCTTGACCTGCTGGGCTCCGGCGATCCTTCCGCCTCAGCCTTCCGAGTAGCCGGAACTACAGGCGCGCGCTACCACGCCCGGCTAATTTTTTGATTTATTGTGGAGATGAGGTCTCACCAAGTTGTCCAGGCGGGTCTCGAACCCGCGGGCTCAGGCAGTCTACTCACCTCAGCCTCCCAAGGTGCGGGATTACAGGCTGAGCCACCGAGCACGGCTAAGCCCAGAGTTTTAAAACCCATGTGTAATCTGGGGACTCTGACCTCCCTGTCCCCAAAGCTTCTGCTTGCTCAGGGGACAAGTCCCAAATTCCTTAACCCTCGCCTACCAGGCCTAGTGGCTGGCTGGTCTTGTCTCCCCTTCCTTCCCCCAGCCCTATTCTGAGTTTCAGCCCTTCCCTTTAAGGTGCCATTTAAGTCTCCTGACCTGACACCTCTCTCTGCCTCCCTCAACTTTCCCAACTGTGGACTGGCTTTTTCCAGGTTTTTCAAACAGGTCTGCAGCATGAACAACTGCTGTCTTTTAGAGGACTTTCAAAGGGATTTTAGCGGCATAGGCCCAGACACACCATATTAAAAGCAAACCCTTTTACAGTCAGGGAAGCATTTTCCTCTTATCTTTCAAGTTCTCAGTGGGACGTGGAGCCGAAGAGAGAACATTCTTCCACGGGAGGGAGCCAGGGTGAAGAACAGCCTCTGGCGCAGGGGACCGTGGGCTCCAAGTCACCCCACACTCAGGTTCTGACGAATCATTTGCATTTCAGGAGCCAGGCAAATCAAGTTCCCTGGCTACGTGCTCAGACAACATTTTTCCTGCTTACAGTCAGATCCTTCATTTCTTAGTATTCTTTAAGTATGAGGAAGGATTAAGGGCCTTTATTGTTTTTCAATGTTAAATATACTGAATTGGTTACTTTATTCACTGTATTTTGACACCGACATTTAGCAAATTCATCCGTAAGTGAACATCACAAAATATCCTCCAGGATCTCTGTTTCAATGGAGGCAGCAGGGGTGGGAAGGGATATGGGGAAGAAAGGCTGAGGTTTCATGTGTTGTCTCGCAGACACAGCAGTCACATGTGATCTAGAGCTTAATACACAGATTATTCATCTCTCTGAGTTCCAGTGTTCTCGGCTTTAAAAATGGAGTAACAATCCCCACCAATAAGATTCTCGTAAAGTTTAAGTGAGGTTATGAATGTAAAAGCCTAAAGTCAAACCCGGGAGCAAGAACTTTGCTCTCCTGTTTTCTATAAATATTGATAAAAATATGAATATTAAGTGTAGTGTGTACTAAAAACCTTCTTAAGCTCTCAAAATCTAGTCGAGAATTCAATCCAGACTTTAAAACGCAGACATCAAGTTCTCTCCAGATTTCTGAATGAAGACACTGTTACTGCAGCAATTGTCACATGCCAAAATATACACATCTCTTCCTTCCTCCTTTTTCTTCCACAACCAAGTCCAAGTGGGCCAGGGTATTAGAATCACCTTAAAAATGTATCCCTCTTCTCCTGCTGGAGTTTACACACCGAAGGAAATCTGCTCTGGTTTCTTTGAAAAGCAAAGGACAAAACCGCCCAATAGATAACTTTAAAAGAAAGCTAGTACTTGCACAAGGGCCAGGCAGAGGCCTGGAACCCATTACTACTCGTTTCTCCAGGGGGCAGCTTATCTCCTCCTTGGATGCCATCACCTGCCTAGGAAAGTCACAGACAAAAGCCAACTGTTGCACCTGGTTGGAATGCGAACACGTACAAGAACTCACAGTACAGCGGGCCTAATTTATGTTCCGATGGGAAAGGCTCTCGTGGTGAGGACAGAATCAGTATTCTGCTGGAACCTCCTCCCATAGAACTGTAGTTTGTAGTCTTGTGTTGCACCATAGGGAATGGGCATTTGTGTCTGCAGTGAAGTTGGAAGTTTAATCACACTACAAACTGCAGAGAACAAGTGTCTTGAAATTATTTCTTCCCTGAAATAAGAGCTTCAAGTAGCTTTTACCTTGATAAACGTTTTTAAATGAAGTATACTCATAAAGATGAACCTTATTACTTTGAAAAAGACTACAATTTTAGGAAAATTGTCCAGTGTGAAATACATTTTGCCAATCTATGTCTTTCCTTGAAACTATTTAAGGTGAAGAATGAAAGCACATTCTACATTTAAGGTTTGAGTTCTACTGATAGGTAGCACTCATAACTCAAATTAGCATAATTCTAAGTTTGACAATTATCCTTGTTTTACATTTAATATTGTCTCCCTTCATATGCTGAATGTGCTTACATCTTCTTCAAAGTATTTTATCATCAGTAATGTGAGAAGCCTTCTTTTAAGAGAAAAGAAGAAAAATGCCCAGTAGATCTACATTTGAACTTGCATGTCTGCACTGAGCATTACTCCCTCCAGCATGTTCACTTGACTTAGCCTGGGGGTGGTGGGGGCTGCAGGGTAGACACTACTCAGTCCTCCTTGCTACCACCTGAGGGGCCACTCCCCAGCAACTTAGCCCTTTTGGGTTCAGTTTCCTCACAAGTAAATTAAGTAGATTAGATTTTAGAGCTCTAAAATTCTGCGCAACTCTCGTACAGGGAAGTGATAAATGATCCTGACTAACACTGATTTGGGAGGACACCAAAATTAGTTCTACTACTAATTAGCGCTCTTACTAGTCCCAGGATTTAGTTTCTTCCTAATTTTTTTTCAAAAAGTAAATAATTGCTTGTGGGAAATTCAAGCATAAGAAAGTAAAAGTAGTAGGATAGTAAAGTAAAAGAGAAAAATTCCCCCATAATCTCTTCATACAACCCCATTCCCCAGGGAAAATCAATGTTAATATTTTGGAGTTATCCTTCCAACTACAAACACATGTAACGCCCATATGCTTAAGTTTGGGGTTTTGTTTGCTCACAAAAATTGGATGCAGCATTTAGCACATTTTCCTCAGTGACTTTTTATCTCCTGACAACATATCACGGACATCTTCCCACATTGGTACATGGGGATCTATTTCCTGCTATTTAATGGCCTCATAGCATTCCACAACGCAGAGGCACCATTCTTTACTAATGATAGACAAGTTTGCAAGTCCTCACTACTACAAATAGCGCACATGAAGATCACCGTACAACTTGTACTGTATACTTGCCCTGAGTTTTCTGTGGGAAAAAATTGTAGAAATGAAATTACTGGGTCAAAGCGTAGGCGGATTTTAAATTTTAACGGGCATGGTCAGATTGTCCTTAGTATGATCTTATAACTTATTTTTATCCGAAAAAGGAGGAAAGAAGAGACGATCTTTTTCCCATCTTTTTCGACTAGGCTTCCAACTTCATTCAGCTTTGAAAACCAAAACGGAAGACGGCAGCGGCTCGGAGTTCCAGTCCCCTTTCCACTAATTTCAAGCCTTCTCTTGTTGGCAAATATCAAAATCCTGTTTCGCTTTGGTCTAATCATTGTCAAGCTGACCATTATTTTTCACAGTACTACTGCTAACCATAAATGAAACTACTGTGATCATTTCTAGCAGTAGCTAAGAAATGCATGTCCTGGTACCACTGGGTGCCACTAGACAGGCAATAATGGTGATGCTGACCCTGCTGGGGTGGGGCTACACCCACGCTTTGCGAGCCACTGCTTCTCAGAACGCCCTGAATTCTAAGGATTAACCTTGCAATTAGAGGACCACTACTTACTTATTCTGGGTAAGACTGTCACTTACATGACTTTGAACGGTACCAGTCACCTTAACTACGTAATACCTCTTTTTCTGTTACTCTCAGTCCCTTGACCTGCAGGTTCCTCTACAGGTCAACTGTAAAGAGTAAGCCACACAATTCCCCACGGACTGCTCCCCAGACGCACCTCCCGTGTATCACACCCGCTTTCCCTCACACAGCAGAGGTTTAAAATTCATGGAAGGCAACAGTTAAGCAATTCCATGCTTTTCTCATCTTACAGAGGGATCTCCTCGTTGATCAGATGTTATTGGTGTTGAAACTAATGGCTTAAATATTACCGAAGGCCTTAGGTTTATGAAAGTCACCAGGTATCTACAGCTGCCTAACTTACACATATCAAATAGGCATGGTTAGCTCTCAATTATTCAAGTTATCAAAGCAAACATGAGAAAATGAATGAACCTTCACCTTGACTTTACGGAGTAGATCTGCAGAACACTTCCCGTATATTTGGTTTTAGATCTTTTATCTAGGAATGAAAACAATAAAGTGTGCAGTGGGTGTTGAAGTGAACAAACATACACATTAGTATTTACATCCACATAGTTGAATTCATATGAGAGAAGATAATTTGGTCATAAAATGGCATTCAGGAAGGGAAAAAAGAAAGAGCAAAAAGAGGTATCCAGGACAACTCTTGCCATCCCAAAATAGAGAAAGAAGACACCTCATTTATTCAGACCACACTAATTTAAAATCCGTAATAACTCTGAGAGATTTTCACTAACAATTAAAAAGGGGACTGTCAAATAAATGAACGGTATAAAGTTTGGTAAAAGGACTGCTTAAGAAAAACTGCTTTCAAGCCCTTGGGAAGCACTCATCACATTATTGGTTAAAACCATTGTTCTACTTCCTGCCAGTACTTTCTTAGTACTAGCTGAGTACTTACTTTCTTGACGAGCTGAGTCCTTTGTATAAATAAATCTTTCTTTTTACAAAGAGAGTTAAGACTTTGGAGTCTCTTTTTTTGAGTCGGAGTCCCACTCTGTAGCCCAGGCTGAAATGCAGTGGCATGCTCACGACCACCACAGCCTCAACCATGCTAGGCTCAACTCTTTACAACCTGTCGTATGGTTCCATAGGGGAATGGTTCCAGGAATCCTGCAGATATCAAAATCCACAGAAGCTCAAGTCCCTGTATAAAGTGATACAGTATTCATATATAACCTACTCATGTCCTCCTGTATACTTTAAATTAACTCTAGATTTCTTATGATGCCTAATACAATGTAAAGGCTATGTAAATAGCTATTGTATTGTATTTATATTATTTTTTTTGTATTGTTATTTTTTACTGTTTTCCCCTATATATTTCTGTTCTGCAGTTGGTTGAATCCACAATGTAAAATCCACGGCTACAGAGAGCCCACTGTAATCAAAATCAGATGAGTGATTAAAGAAGAAAGGTATGGATAAGAAGTGAGAAACAGGTTTCAAAATTCCTCATTAAAGCATCTAGAAAGATCTCCCAAATGATACACAGATAGAAAATATTTTTATCAATACGTGACGGCATCCTTCATGTTTTCCATGGCACTTTGAGTGTGGCGACCAAGCCCCTCCACAGTTGTTGAAACCCTCCCCACGTCCTCCATTCTGGCACCCGTGCAGCCATGCCAGCCGCCCACTGTCCCTCAGACACACAGCCTCCCCCACCTTCTCCACTGCTGGGCCTCAGTCTCTCTTGATGCTTCTCCCAACTCCCTCAGGCAGAGCTGGCCACTCCCCCTCCTGAGACCCGGAATCTACTTCATCCACAGAGCTGCACCTTCCACTCTGTTTCCGGGCTCTTCTTCCATCGCTCTGGTTCTTCAGGGGATGCTAAGCATAGGGGATGCAAGGGGATGTTTGTTGAGGAAATGAATGGTAGTGGACTTGTCTGCTCACTTTTTAAAGCCTTTGGAAAGACTTTCAAGTTTAAAAGTCTTAAACAATGACTTTTTAGTATTTGGAGTTCATCCTTTATTTATTAGAAAACTGGCAGAGAAGATATGCTGGGGGATGTTGCAGTCCAATTTCCTGTTGCACGTTTTTTCCACTTCGTATATTCCAACAAGTCTCAGATAAAACTAGAATGCGATGGATAAGAAATACTACAGAAATCATAGGGTCTAGCACTTAGGGCATGGTTTTTGAGAAGAGACTGGGACTTAGAGTGAGACAAGCTCAAGTGGACTCTGTGCTGCCCAGCCACCCTGGGACCAACATTCTTCACTTCAAGAGGCTTGTTCCCCACCCCTTCCCCGTTTTGTGTGTGTGTGTGTGTGTGTGTGTGTGTGTGTGTGTCTTAACAAAGACTAAACAGTAATCTCACAGGTCTATAGAGAATTAACATAGAATCCACATAAAACACTTGTAAATTAACAGTATCATTAACTATCGAGTAAATAAATAAAGCAATTCATTTGGACTTGAATAGAAAAAGGTCATTCAAGAACAGCTTTTATTTCTAAGCATACACAATCACAGTTTTTAATTTTTTCCACCAATGGAATGGATCATAATGATTTTTAATTTTTTGAAGGTGATTTAGTTATTATTTTCTAGAGGAACTGCGACAAAAACAAAACAAATTTTGTCAAAGCTCTTTGTCAGACACATGGTTTTCCCCATGGGTCGTAATTCACAGGCGATAGACACCGTATACACATCGTTTCTAGTGGGAAGGGAGGAGGGACACCCACATCCTCCTTTTCTGATCTGCTGCAGACCAAGCATTACTGACTCCTTTGCTTTCACCAGAGTTCTTGGTAGATGTGCTGTAACGCTGTAATTATTCCTGAGGCGCCCATGAGCATGACTGCATGAGAGGTACCATGCTTTGGCAAGGTGTGGTAAATTTGGCAGGGAAGTTCAATTTCCGTCACATTGTTTCCAGCCCAGGAAATGTCTCAGGTGGCTTGGTATGAGTGAGTTACTGCCAGTTTTTCGGGTATGGGCTTGCTACCCTTGGATGATATCACTGGACTGAATTCTTTACTCTGCTTGCCCCACAGAAACCTCTCCGTTCAGCTACTCTCCGTTTTTCTCAAATGCCTCATGTGACCACCACCACCTCTATGTCTCCCAGGAAGCCTAATATGGAAGGTTTCATAGGATGAGCCTTCTTGCCCATTAAAATAGTAAAAGCATTTACAAAGGTGCACATTACAAAAAGACTTAACTGTAGCATCATTATAACCTGAAATAATGGTTATGACTATGACTGCAGCATTACATCAACAGAACTCATAATACACAAGTACTTTATTAAATGTATTTATCCTGATGTCTAAAAACTCTGAGACTATTGAAAATAAAACGTAAATTTTAAATACTCCTTCTAAACTATAAATGTTCCTAACTTGAGTTGAACAGAAAAGATAAACTCTTGACCAGGTGCAACCTGTGATTCTGCAAGCTCAACTTTCTCCTGTTACCCCAGCCTAGAGGTCCTACCAACCCATGAATCATCCCATGTTTCTCAAATTACAGTATATCCAAAGAATATTATCTCCTGAAATAGAAATTAGCATAAAAAATTACAAAGCTTTGCAAGGAAGTCTTTTATTCCTGGTCTGTGGCCCACTGATGGCTAAACCTCACTGCATTTATAATTCGTTTCTGGGAAAAGTACAGTAATCATGCTTCAAAGCCAGTTAGATTAGGTGACACCATATATTTCCCTGGTCTTTGTGTACGACGACATGTATACAAGCACACATTTGTTGAACCACCTCTATCATCTTTTGGGTGAAGGGCACTTGGGATTTTTTGAGCAGCTTTAATCAAGAGGCTTATAATTTGAACTAGAATGTGGCACCTACTGATGTCTGAGGTCCATCCTTTGCCTCTCCGAGACTAGATAATCATACTCCGTAAAATCATTGGCTTCGTAAGTCTTTCGACCAAGTACTTCACGAGAGCATGTGGAAGAGATGAAGTGGGCTGGATGGGAATGCCTTTTGATTCCCCCCACATGGCAGAGAAAGCCAGGCTGAGAAGGACTTGGTGCTCCTCTCTCCAGTCTCTTGACTTGAAGAGAAGCAGACAAAGACCCTGAGGTAAGATGGGTTATCTGGAAAAAGACAGCCATCTGGGCAGCTAGAATGAGAACTACCAGCCATCAGGAGATAGGCAAGGGATGATGGCCATTTCCTCAACTCGCGCAGAAAATCAAAGAAGACAGCACAAAGCAAGAGGCCTGCAGGTTGCAGATGTGTCTCTACACTTTACTGCATCATCAACTCAAGCTACTTGCACCGAAATGCAGATTTCTGAGTGGCCAACGAAAACACCAGGTGTGTGTTACCCTGGCCAGAAAATGACCCGTTTGTTCAGTCAGATCCTGTGGTTTCCTATTTCACCTTTCATCAGACTGCTGAGAGCTGGAGTGTCATCAGTATTTTCCAGGTTCGTAATTTGGGTTGAGGGCCTGTTGCCAATAAAAGTGAAATCATTTTTTTCTTTTTTAAATCTTAACTAATGTAGCAGAAAGGACATTGCATCTGAAACAGACTCAAAAGCACATGAATGAAAGAGGAGCAGACTGTCTCAGTCAGAAGAAAACTGAAAGCCAAGAGCAAGAGGGAACTCACAGCTCCGATTTGCAGCACAGCCACTGTACCACCAAACTCTGCTTCAAGATATGACTGAATATTAACACAGCTGTATTACTGTGAGTGCTACATGATAATTTTATTTGAAACCTAATACACCAGTAGCTGCTGTACCGTATAGGCTACAAAATCCTTCACCATCAGTGTCATTTTGAAATGTGTCCTAATTATAGATTTAAGTAGAACACTTCCGGCAAATAAACGACTGGAACCACGTGACACAAGCAGACACTTAAGAGCGCAGGATTATTATCCCCCCTTTCATTTTCAGATGCCTGTTTGGCTTACTCAGTCTGCAAAGTCAACATGACAGGGTTAGGAAGAAAACACACAGGAACACTGAGCTCCGAGCAGAGTCAGTCGGAGGAGCCCCTCTGAGCCTACCTGGGAGCTACAGACATTACGGAGACACTGAAGGGGCAGGCACCGAGCAGCCCGAGAGTGCTGGAGCACAAGGCCTGTCACTGCACGGCTGCGGTGTCTACGGCAGCACGGCTGCGTTTCTCCTGTCAGCCCAGGGCAGGGGCCCGGCTGCAGGAAGTGTCCCTGTGTAGTTTCCGCGGCAGCTACCCGCACTCCTCCACTGGGATTACTTCCCCAAGTGTACTGGTCTGCGGAATCTTCGGCATTTAGCACTGATCCTTAAAAACTTGCCTCCTGGCCAGGCGTAGTGGCTCAAGCCTATCAGCCCAGCACTTTGGAGGCCAAGGTGAGAGGATTGCCTGAGCCCACAGGTTCGAGACCAGCCTGGGCAACTTGGCGAGACCTCATCTGAACCCACAGGCTCAAGACCAGCCCGGGCAACTTGGCGAGACCTCATCTCTACAAGAAATAAAAAAAAATTAGCCGGGCGTGGTAGTAGTTCTGGCTACTTGGAAGGCTGAGGCAGAAGGATCGCCGGAGCCCAGAGGTCGATGCTGGGGTGGCCGTGAGCGTGCCACTGTACTCCGGCCTGGGTGATGGAGTGAGACTCCAACTCAAAACCAAACCAAAACAAAACAAAACAACTTTTCTCCTGAGCCTGCAATCTCTACTTGGTTTTGCCAGATTTGCCATCTGTGCTTAAGCTTTTGGAAAATTCTGCAGTTGCCCAGGGTGCACATTTTCAAGTGCTAACATCACCCTGTCTCTCAGAGGACGCCTGGGTGCTGGAGAGAAAAGCACAGCTGGACCGAGGCAGCCTCAGTCTACAAAAACTGCACCTTGGCAAAGTCCCAGCCTTCATACACCTTAATTATTAAAACCGGGAGAGGTGAAGTGAAGATACTACCCTGCCCAGCTCCCCCAGGGAAGCAGCAAATGTCCTGGTGTTTTTAAATGAATGGGAACTCAGGCCAGGACTTCACATCTCACAGCCCGATATGCTTGTGATGGGCCTCAATTGAGGCTTTTGAAAGTCTCTGAATAAAAAATAACCCCAAGCAACTTCTCCAAATGAGTCATCAGCCGGTGCCGCTCGTTTGTGCCCCGAGGCAAAGAAGCTGCCCTCACTCAAGGTCGGGCAGTGCCACCCACCTGGGGCTTCACGGGCATCGGCCACACCGGGAGCCGTCCTGGAAGGGCCGGAGATGAGCGGGCGTCAGAGCGGGGTGACTTTGCACACTTGCAGGCTGGGGACCCCTGCTAGGGGCGTGTGGAGAAGGGCCAGGGAATCCGGACTGGGACGGCTGCTATCTCCCCCAAGACGCGTGCGGCCGCCCGCCGAAGCAACGTGGAGTTCTCAGGCGCACTCCCTGGTGCTCACGAGAACCTGCCCTGGAGAGGTCGGCTCCCCAGTTTGCGTCCCTGGCATCTCAGTCACTGACTGGGGCAGATTCGCGGTCTCTGGCGTGGATACTGGCACGCGAACATCCCAAGTTACACGCCCAGACGCTGTGAGGAGAGAGGTCGAGCACGTGCGGCTTCGTTCTCCACGGGAGCCACGCGAAGAGGCTTTGAAAGAGCCACGTCGCCCTCCACACAAACATCATTTAGTCACGAAGACACGCCGAAAGGCGGCTTCACCAAGAAAACCACACACTTCCCAACGCCAGGTGAGCCTGGCCGCGTGCGGTTTCGCCGGAGCCAGCTCTAAGCCTCTTGGCTGCTCGGCCGCCGGGGAGGTGTCAGACCCGCGGACGCGGCAGACCGGGTCGGACC
>NW_007252907.1:325523-329410 GCF_000164805.1 Carlito syrichta | reverse complement strand
TTGTGTCAGAACAAGCGTTGCGGTAATTCTAATGTAAGCGTAAGTTGGAAAATCATAGCTTGGAATTTCAGGACCAGAACAGATCAGGTATTCCCGTGGCCATCGGCACCCCGCCCGGGAGTCGCAGAGGCCGCCCAAACGAGCGAGGGTGGGCACAGAGAAGTTCAAAGGAAGATCCGGGCCAGCGTGCAGGGCCGACGCAGCGGCTGCCCAGCAGACACCGGGCTTTGCTCCCAGCAAACGGCAGAGCCAGGCGCAGAAAAGCAGACGGTCTCCTGCCCGGGAGTGAGCTCGATGGGCCTCCTGAGCTCCAACATGCCGCGCGCGCGAAACGCCAGCCGGCGACGGTCGGGACCCCCGGGCGAGGCTGATTTGTGTGATTCCGGGCAAATCACAGATTCCCTTGAAATCTCACTTCCGCCGCTTTTGAGACGGGGGTGCCTGCAGCACTGTCTACACGGGATCGTGGTGAGGCTTACGTGGCAAAGGGTATGTTAACCATTCTATCAACCAACGGTGCCCATTCCATGGTTAACCAGACCCTTATAACATACACATGATGCCATATATTACCTTGTTTACCTGGAGTCTATCCAGTCCTGAGCAGCTTCTGGTTTGGGAGTTTAGTAGACAGGCAACCAAACGAAAAGTAAGATGCTGCTGTCTTTGCTTTCCTCCTATTATTATTTCCGTTTTTTGAGTTAGAATTTCCTTCTGTTGCCCTGTGGAGTACAGGGGCATGCTCACGGCCACCACAGCCTGAACCTGCTAGGCTCAGGTGATCCTTCGGCCTCAGCCTTCCAACTACAGGTGCACACCACCACTCCCAGCTAACTTCTTGATTTATTGTAGAGACGAGTTCTCGCCATGTTGCCCAGGCTGGTCTTGAACCCCCGGACTCAGGCAATCCTCTCGCCTCCACCTCCCAAAGTGCTGGAATTACAGGTGTCAGCCACCACGCCCAGCCTGCCTTCCTTCTATGATTGAAGAGTCTATTAAAAACCTGACCCTGACTTTAAGAATTCTGTGCATACAACTAAGCAACGTTCACATCTAGGTTTAGGTTCTACAGCAAAACTTACGTTTAGTAAAACAAAAAAATGTCAGTCAATGGGCAGCTCACTTCGACAAGCCATTCAAAACAGGTGGCCGTCGCCTAGACCGCACTTCTTCCCTAACACCTGCGCCCTCATCTCCCTTCTCTT
This sequence comes from Carlito syrichta, assembly GCF_000164805.1. NCBI lineage: Eukaryota > Metazoa > Chordata > Mammalia > Primates > Tarsiidae > Carlito > Carlito syrichta. The sequence goes on along the minus strand of NW_007252907.1, from coordinate 328,205 downwards.
CCCTCTCTGTGGCTCCACAGCCAGCTGCTGAGTCCCCTCCCCGCAGTGCAGGAGTTCCAGGGCGGGGTCTCTGTGAGCCTAAGGAGAATATAAAAGGGAAAGCACTCTGTGAACCTTTATTTTTCCCTCCAGGGTTTAAATGGGAAAAAAGAGAAGGCAGAGTCCCTTTTGCCACCGTTGCCGGGATTAAAAACCTTAAACCCAAGTTGGAGCTCTGAGTGCATTTTCCCACAAAAGCCACGTTATATATACTGGCTCCGTTCTGTGGTACTATTAATAAAGCAGAATACTTCAGCTACAAGTTTTGGGCTGGCCTGGGAACCCAACTTCCAAGTGCGATACAGAAAAAGTGTGTTCCGAGTTCCCAGTAAGGAGTTTTTCAAATTCCTGCTTAGAACACACCGCATCCGACAGCCGAGGGCTGCCTACTTCTCAGGTCTGATGGTTCCACCAAGACATCACAAATGTCATGACTGGTCACGTCAGGCCTAGAGCTTCCACTGGGCAGTCCAGTGGTATGACATTTCTGTTTGGAGGGGATACCTGATCCCAGTCTTGTGATGCCAGAAATGCAGCAGGCCCACCTCAGAGAATGGCTTGAGAACTAAAGGGCCTGGCTAGTAACCGCCTAAGTTTAACAAAGGTTGGTTCTCTTTTCTCCCCCTCATTGGTGAAACTTCAGCGTCTATTCCTTTTACCTGGCTTTCTGCATCTTCTCATGAATCTATTTTTAACCCCCCTACGAAAAAATACAAAGCTTTTGCCAATAAAAACCGGAAAACGGCTAATGCTCCTCTCTTCTGGCTGACACACCTTGTCTGCAAAGGGCAGCATCTCCCTTAGGAGGAAATCTTTTCCATCCAGTCTTTACGCCTTCTGACAGCCCCTGCCAGACTGTGAACCCCCCATCTGAGCTCACCACAGTGGCGGAACTCTGGCAGCTGGGCTGCGCACAACCAGTGGGGGACTTGGCCGTGACGCCGACATCCCATAGGACAGCCAGTTTCCTGGCAGTCATCACCCGAAACACACGGGGAAGAATGGCTCACCCAACTGGAGCGGCTTATGTTACCAACGATGGTTGGCCTGGAAGCACATAACCAGTATGCCTGCTGAGATTTACCGCTCAGGAAGAAATCTGGGCCTGACGTGGTCCGTGGGGTTGGGAGAAAACCGCACGTGCCACAAGTTTCAAAACGGCCTTTTTCCTGCCCGACACCTCAGGCTTTCTTCACTCCCACTCAGCTCCATCCCTTCTCTCTTCTGGCCACTGCTTTCTGCTCATTAAGACTCTTGGGAGTAACCTTTCTCATCTACCATCCCCAATTCTTTGTCCTCTGATAAAAACCTGATACAGAACCTCCCCTTTTTTTTAATCCCTTGAATCAGCGCAATCTCGAGAGGGGTCTCTAGGGCTGAAAACCCAGGAAAGCTGTGATCCCGGAGAAAACCCTCACCTTCCCTCCGCCCTTCTTTAGAATCAGGTAGAGCTCCGCTTCTTGTGCTGCATCTCAATATTACTAGAATGGGCTAATATGTCTAACACACCAGGAGCACTCTCAAAGAACCTTTTAGGGCTCCATCATTTCTTCAAGGTGTATCTTTTGTGTCTACTTCTGCCATTTGCTTGAAGAGGGTTATTTTACAAGACAGCAAATGAAAGGCAATTTTTGAAATAGTGAACTTTGATAACCCAATGTTTATCTGGATCTTTTGAAATAAGTGCTAAAAAAGTATAATACTTTTTTTTTTTGGAATCAGAGTCTCACTGTCGCGTAGGCTGGAGTGCAGTGGCACACTCACGACCACCGCAGCCTCGACCTGTTGGGCTCAGGCGATCCTTCCACCTCAGTCTTCCAAGTAGCTGGAACTACAGGAGTGCACGATCACGCCTGGCTTATTTTTTAAAATTTATTGTAGAAACACAGTATCATCAGGCTGGTCTCCAACTCCTGAGCTCAGGCAACACTCTCACCTCTGCCTCCCAAAGTGCTGGGATTGCAGGCTTGAACCACTGTACCCAGCTGTATAACACATTTTGAAGCAAGGTTTTTGTAGTGAAAATACACACAAAGCACAACGTCTGATACATATTTTTACAGTTTCCAATGACTGAAAGAGATATGGAAAGAGGGGAAAAATATCAACAACTGTTTGGACAATGAATATTTGCTTGAACTAATAATGTTCTCTTGCGATAACGACTTTAGCACCACGAGAACTGTGGGCTCCTTGATAATTTCCAGGAGATGCTTTATAATTCAGTAGTCACCGGTTGCTTCAAATATGGTAGAGTCAAAGATTTACTATAACCTAGGGGAAACAGTATTTAGGAAAAAGAGAGACGCTACCACCTTCGAAAGTAGTACAACTCACACAACTCGTGATCGAAGCGTCAAAAATACTACTTTTAGGCCTAAGAAGGCAACACAGTAAATCGTGACAATGCAACGGGGTGGCATTCAGTGTTTATTCTCTTACCTTCAAGATTCCTGGTAGCCAACTCAAAGCTGTATGTGGAGCCCAGGAGGACACACAGAAACAGCCGGGGGGTAGGGCGTCGACCTGAGGCTCACTCGGCCAGCCTCCGGGTCATGACGTCACTGAAGCACGCGGCAGCCCCATCCGAGGGGCCCGGAGGCATGACGTCATGGAAGCAGTGGGCCCCAGACCCCCAGGCCA
>NW_007252907.1:301464-324016 GCF_000164805.1 Carlito syrichta | reverse complement strand
TCCTCGCGGCCGCGTCCCGTCCCTCCCCGCGACCCAACCCCCTCGCGGGACAAGCTGCCCGCAGAACGAATGCCCGAAAATGCCTCGCATCTGCTTTCACGCGGCCCGTCGCTGGCCCAGGCTGTCTCTGTAGAGGGGTCACCAAGGGAAAGCAAACAAACTGGGTTTGAACCGCCAGCAGCCCCCGTGTTTACGTGGCCTGGCACGGTCATTTGAGCCCTGCCTTCACTGTTGGGGTCTGGCGATAGCGTTTCCAGTCTACCCCAGTCCTTTCTCCCTCCTTCTCTCTCTGTCTCTCCACCCCCCCCACAAAAATACCTCCCCTGATTTTTAAATGAAAAATGATGTTTGTAAGATATTCAGACAATACGTTAAGAGTGAATGTCTCCCTGTAACTCTGCTCCTAGAGATAAAATTGTTCACCTCCCGGAGTATACTCTTCCAGGCTTTTATATGAGTGTTTAAACACAGATTTTAAACAGCTTAGATCACTATTTACATGCAATCTTGTAACCTATTTTTTTAAAACGTAAGAATATGCTTTCCTGAGATATTACAAGGCATCATTATCTCTTCAACTTTTGAGAGGGTGCCTGGCTAACATCTCATTGGCCCGGGGAAAAAAAGTTATAAAAAGTGAAACACTCTTTTTCTACCCCAGAATTTCTAATGGTATTTCTAACAATATTTCACTGCTTAACTGTGTCCTTCTTTGGATTTTCAGTGTGTCCATTCCCCTGTCAAGCTGCCATGAGGGCAGCAGCAATGACATCACTTGGATGCCACCAGGGCTTTCTCTCAGGCTGTGACGTGACACCAAAGAGACTGAGGACAGGGTTGGTGCCATTAGCTGTGGACCTCTAAAGCTTTATATCCACAATCATGGAACTAATGTGATGAAGTTTTCGGTCACACTTCTTAAATTTCGAGACATTATGATTTAGGAGTCCATTTTCCACATCAGCACAGAACGAAGAAGTCAGAGGAGTATTGGTGACCACCACTCTGGAGACCACCTGCCACAGGGGGCTGGGAGAAGCAACTTAACCAGACAGCAAAAGAAGGAAAAGGAGGGGGATCCTCCTTTGGCTCTGTCTGTTTTCTGTGTGTCTGCCTTATGTGGGTGACAGCAGCGGGAATGAAGCACCCATGAGGGCGCGGTTTCACTTTTTGGTGCAGCAGGCTTCAGGCCCTGATGCAAAACGTTGAATGCTGCAATGTTTTCACCTTTACCGTTTATATACACAAAGTGTGAGAGGGGTGGACACATCTTGGCCCTCACCTTGGACAAGTCAGAATTGCTAAACCGGTATCGGTAGAAGCGTGGATGAGAATTCCTGCCAGGCACAAACAAGAATATTCCAGCCCCCTCTGCACATTGAATATCTAATATAGTTTTGCTTCATTCTTGCTGAGCTGGAAGTGAGAGTTCTATGGTTTTGAGGTCCACGATATAAGAGGCAGAGAACAGATACGCCGTGAACGTTCCTTCCGCCGGGAGCTGCTAGCGGGACTCGACTCCCTTCGGCCTTGCCGGCCTGCTTGGGCCTTCCAGCTCTTTCCTTACCTTCATTCAGCACATACTGGCCCCTCAATCTATGGCTTCAAATATGCCAATTTAATTTGAGATGAAGCATTCTGCTCAATTTTCCAAGTGTTTGGGGAAGAAAGTGGAGTGGGTGAAAGTAAGCCTTTAAATCATGCCCTGTCATATTCTTCCCACAAACAAAAACAGTGTAACAGGTGGTTGAAAACTGAAATAACAAAAGACATTAAAAACCAGTGGCACTCATTAAGCAAAGATCCTGGCAGTGAAGCCAGATCACAGATCAACTGACATCTATCGTTATCAACCATCTCTATCTTTATCATCTGTCATCTCTCTCTACCTATCACCTCTATACTCTGTTTCTATCAATCATCTACTATCTTCTCTTTCTGTGTCTATCATCAATCTATCTACCATCCATCTATCATTATCTATCTATCATCTCTATCATCTCTATCTACCTATCATCTATTTATCTATATCTATGTCTATCTGCCTGCTTACCTACTTATATCTATCAATTAATTTAGATGAATTGATTTGATAGGGCTCATTTTTTTATTTATTGTAGAGACAAGATCTCACCAAGTTGCCCAAAAATGCTCAGCATGGGTAATATTTTATAAAGCAGATTCTATCAGCAAACCAAGTAAATGCCTTCTCACCAAATGCCCATTAGAAAAACTACTACTGCAAATCTATATTGCTCAATCATGCTTTTCTAACTTAAAAATTAAAGCAAAATCTATATTCATTTATTCTATCCACATATGGCTGCAAAAGGAGGTTAATACATCCTCAGGCATTTTGCTTAAAATAATATTTTAATGACTATTAGTAAAGCTTGAGGTTTGTGTAGAAGATTCTGGGAGTCTGGGCTGCACATTTTCTACGAGAGGCCTTTGCCATGTCTTTTCCCCAGAGCGATCGGCGGTGTATGTACCAGAGGTTCTGGTATCAACTCAGTGTCAGGATCTACTGCCATCACTTCTGATGTGATATTACTTTTAAAAACTTGATTTAGCGCTTGCCACACTTTTAAAAGGTACAAAATCTTGGCTGGTTGTATGGCCTATTTCTTCCATTGTAGATGCTAACTTTGCAAGGGTTCCCAATGGCACTCAGCAAACAAGAACAAAACTAAGAAAATAGTAGGCTAATTGTAGATTTTACCTGATACTGGTTCCTGATACTGTTATTTTGGAGAAAATGTTTCTGAGAGTAGAATGTTTAAAATCAGTTTTATTCCATTCATTTTTAAAATGAGCACCTTTCAAAAATCTTCAGCTACTCTGAACTTGGACTATAATTAAATGTAACATTGACACAAAACACATTTGTTTCCATATCAACAGCTACTCATTATTTTAACCAAAGTGAGACATTTTAAAACTCAAAATGTGAGTCTTCTTTTTTATTTTGAGTCAGAGTCTCACTCTGTCATCCAGCCTGGAGTGCAGTGGCATGCTCATGGCCACTGCAGCCTCGACCTGCTGGGCTCGGTGATCTTTCTGCTTCAGCCTTCCAAGTAGCTGGAACTACAGCTGTGTGCCACCACGCTGGGCTAATTTTTTGATTTAATGTAGAGATGAGGTCTCGCCAAATTGCCCAGGCTGCTCTCGAACTCCTGGGCTCAGGCAACCTTCTCGCCTCTGGCTCCCGCAGTGTGGGATTACAGGTGTGAGCCCCTGCACCTGGCCAAAATGTGGGTCTTCAAAAGGCTAATTCCTGTGCATTATGTGGTCGTGAACACAGGCTCTTTGGGGAGGAGCATAGGGCAAGTCTCCAAGTCTCCAATACACACTTCCCACATCAAGATACATTCGTGGGTGGGGTTCAGTGGCTCAGTCTATCATCCTAGCACTTTGGGAGGCCGAGGTGAATGGATTGCCTGAGCCCACGGGTTCGAGACCAGCTTGGGCAACTTGTCGAGACCTCGTCTCTACAATAAATGAAAAATCAGCCGGGCATGGTGGTACGTGCCTGTAGTTCTGGCTACTTGGAAGGCTGAGGTGGAAGGATCGCTGGAGACCAGCAGCTCAATGCTGGGGTGGCCATGAGTGTGCCACTGCACTCCAGCCTGGGCCACGGAGTGAGATTCCAACTCAAAAAAAAAAAAAAAGAAACATTCGTACATCTCACTGGCCGTGATAATGCCACAGCTCTTTGTTGTTGTTGTTGTTGTTTTTTGAGTTGGAGTCTCACTCTGTCGCCCAGACTGGAGTGCAGTGGCCGCTCCCGGCCACCGCAGCCTCGACCTGCTGGGCTCCGGCGATCCTTCCGCCTCAGCCTTCCGAGTAGCCGGAATTACAGGCATGCGCTACCACGCCCGGCTGATTTTTTGATTTATGGTAGAGATGAGGTTTCGCTGCCCAGGCGGGTCTCGAACCCGCGGGCTCAGGCAATCCACTCACCTCAGCCTCCCAAAGGTGCGGGATTACAGGCTGAGCCACCGAGCCCGGTGGCTCTTTGGTTTGTACATAACTTCTTAAGAGCAGGGAGAAAGGAGATGGAGAAAAGGGATGGGACTGTTTGTGCTTGTGTAGATGTGACTAGAAACCCAGTAGATAGGAGATGCTGCATGAGAGGGAACATGGCAGCCAGAAGGTTTGCTGTTGGAACATGAGATCCTGTGATGGGAAGCGATCGAACAGGCTGAGTGTGAGCGCAACGTGAGTCTCGGAGCCCCACACCGCCCCAGACGATGCACAAACTCAGAGCTGGGAAGGGCCGGAGGAAATCACCGACTGAAGGCATGTCCTGAGAAGGGCCTGGCCTCTGGAGCTGGACGAGTGGGCCCATCCCACCGTCCCCATGACTTGCACTCAGAGAGAGTGCTTTCTGGTGTGTGAAGTGGAGGTTCAGGAGTTTGCCCTGGTGCCATTGAGAAGACAGGTAGGGAGAGGCCAGCACCGCGCTGAACATCATGTTCGTGTGGTGGGGATTGGGTTCCTACTCCTTTTAATGTCTGTTTGCTTGCAAGACAGTGTTTAGTTAGGAACAGAGTAAAAAATAATAATCTGAACTTTACTTTGGGCTGAACTTTACCACTCACGCCCTTCACATGCATTTTCTCTGACTATAGAAACCATGGGGAAGCATCACTGGTACCATGGTTCCCCCTACCTGGGGAAGGACCATGAGCATAGAGAAGTTAGGTCAATTACCCAAGGACACAGAGCTGGTCAGTGGAGAAGCAGAGATGCAGATCCTTAACTCCAGAGAATATACGTTTGGAGTGAAAAGTACGTAATTATAAAAAGTCCAGTCATCATCCCAGGGCACTAAGCTCTCCACTGGTATATCAATTATTTATTTTTATTTTTTATTTTTTGAGCTGGTGTCTCACTCCGTCACCCGGGCTGGAGTGCAGTGGTACGCTCACGGCCACCCCAACATCAACCCACTGGGCTCAGGCAATCCTTCCGCCTCAGCCTTCCAAGTAGCCAGAACTACAGGTACACGCTACCACGCCCAGCTAATTTTTTGATTCATTGTAGAGACGAGGTCTCGTCATGTTGCCCGGGCTGGTCATGAACCCATGGGTTCAGGCAATCCTCTCGCCTCGGTCTCCCAAAGTGCTGGGATGACAGTCAACAATTTATTATCACAGGGTTCATCAAGCAGAGTCGTGACTGCTTGGTCTGAAATAGTTAAGGCAGCTTCTTAGCATGTCCTGCCGGATCCACAGGAGAATCTGACTCATTATCAAGCACTCTTTTCCAAATCAAATGTGTTACGCTGGCTCTGAGGGAATCATCCACAGATTCCATGTGGATTACTGAAGAGCACAGTTAAAAGTAGGAATTTGCCTTTTTATGTGATTCTCCTGAGTAACTCGGGAAATACTGTCGGCAGTGAGCTAGTTATTTAACTTCGTCCTTCACGAGAAATGCTTAAGCCGGGTCTTATAAACACACTGACTGATAACAGACAGGGATGGCATATGAGGCAAGGGCCACACATTCTGTTAACCCCAACGCAGCCCCTGAAGTCACAGGTGAGATGGGGCATGGCGTCCTCAGCTGATGCTCTCAATGCTGTCACCTCTGGTGACACCGTAACAAGGAGTTTTGGCATTGTACTTCATATAGGTTTTTTTAGGGGTACTTTAGGAAACACCCAGATCAGCCATCGTTCCATTGTTGCTCTCAGAAACACAGGAAGTGAAACTCCCTCCGTAACAGAGCTGCCCAGGGTGTTGCAGTGCTGCGTTCAGAATCAAGATGTGAATGCAAAGCAAGCTGTGGCCCCAACGGGCGACACACAGAGGATGATGTGTATGGGAAGGAGCACATGAAATCCACTTCCCTTACTGGGATAAGACTGCCACCTCAGAAACTTTCCCTCTAGCAAACCCGTCTCATTCTAAACTGGAGTATCCATTCCTTTGAATCAATAAACTAATCCTCTGGACCAAATTAATGGGAGGATGCTGTCTGAAGCACTTCACTTTTCTCATTAGGAAAATATACAGTGATTTGCTTGGGTGCTGAGATGAAAGGTTTTCTAACAAAGATAACTTAACTACTAGGAGAATTGTTGAGATGATTTTGCAGCATATAACTTTTATAAAGATAAAATGTACAAACCTAGACTCTAACACGGAAAGAAAACAAGAAGAGGGAGAGAGAGTATAAGTCAGATATTCCAATTAAATTATGTTTAAACACAGACATTTAATGAATGAATTTTAAATTGGAAAACTTCCTGAATAGAGACTGTAACACCCCTAAGAGGAAATATTTGGTAACACTGGCAGTTAAAGAAATTAATTATCTGACATATAGTTCATATGACTGACAGTTGAAACAACTGATTGAATAATGTTGATTCTGCCTGTCACGGGCCCCTTCAATGAGTTATGCTTGGTCACTGCTGTCACAATGAAGTCATCAATTTCAAGAAAAAGAAAAATCAGAGTTTTTACCTGAGACTTCTGTAGATGTAAAGAATAGTCTTATTGTCCCAAATAATTAATGCCCTTGTTCTTCTATTTGTTTCTAGTAACTTTGGAGAGAGTTCAATGATTTTGAAGAAATTTGGTCAATTCATAAGATTATATCAAAAGACATTTCAAATTAAACTTTGGTTCAATCCGCTAAGTTTAAAGAAACTAGGAGCCTATAAATGAAAGGCCATTTCCTTTACAATATGTAATGGATTTTAATGAAATGAGGCTCATGGATAGATTTCAAGGAGAAAAGACTGTACTTGAGGAGCCAGAGGTTAGAATATCGCTTTAAAAATGTATTTCTGAACAAAGTTGACAAAGTAAGATTTGGAAAGTCAAGTTTTCGATGCAAGAAAAAAGACAGCAACCATAAATAAAGACAAGCTGTCTGCAAATCATGGCCTCCATTTTTGCAAAAGGTTTCCTTGGAGATTAATTTATTGGTCACAAGTAACTGCACGCCTTAGCCTATTGCCGCATTTTGATCATGAGCTGATAGGTGGTAACATCATTCTTTTATCTTTACTTGTGGGCAGTACAAGTACAAGCTTGACATAACGTTGGTGTCATCGTTCCCTTGTTTGTCTACCATATGACACTTAACAAAATGTGTCCCAGCAATGAATAAACCGGTCTGGCAAAAAGTATTCCCTTAAAATGACTCCATTTTAGAGAAACCAGGCACAGTCTTGGCATCACAGAGGAATTAATTTTGAGTTCCTCTGTGGCCATCATATGATGAACAAAAGGCCCTGTGTGAGCGGCCCTCGCAGAGCTTGGTATGCGTAGATACCGGCTTTTCAAGGTCAAGGGATGTTACTCAAGGCGAAAGGGACTGCTGACCCTTGAGCTACCCATTGCTCAGAGAGAACGGCAGTAAAAACAGAAGAAAGAAATTAGGCCAGGCGCGGTGGCTCATGCCTGTAATCCCAGCACTCTAGGAGTCCAAGGCAGGAGGACAGTTTGAACCCAGGAATTCAAGATCAGCTTGGGCAACACAGCACAGTCCTGCCTCTACAAAAATAAAATTTAAAAAAATTAGCAGGGCATGGTGGTGCGCACCTGTAGTCCCAGGTACTCAGGAGGCTGAGGCAGAGGGGTCGATCACCTGAGCCCAGGAGGTCAAGGATGCAGTGACCTGTGATCGTGCCACTGCACTCCAACCTGGGCAGCAGAGTGAGACTCCGACTCAAGAAAAGACAATAAAAGAAAAGAAAAAGAAAAGAAAAATGAAAGGGGCTGGCAGTGTTCTTTGTTGCAAGGACGGTAAAAACAGATGAGGCTGGGGTTGTTTTATGAAGCACTGTTGTCACAATCTCAGGCATGACAGGCTCAGAGGCTGGAGCTGCAACATTGTTGCAATCCATAACAAGTTTTAATTTTAATAAACTGAGAAGGAAAAAAGACTCTGAGTACAGTGATGATGGCTAGGTACTAATGAATCCAGCCTGGATTATATTCACCTGTATGCCAAAACAACTACAAAATATAATTATAATTTTTTTTAATGGAGAAAGGAAAAGTGCCCAAGGCCCAGGAGTCAGACGCAGCCCTAATCATTAGGCATCAGTGTTTGTCTGAACCCTTGTCACTCTCTTTTCATCGAGTATGAAGACAAACCATGCCCCCTAATCTCCATTCACGGCTGTATTCCATGTGAACCTAAATCAGTAGGTGTCACAAGCTTTCAAAAGAAGAAAACATAGTCTGTATTCTCAAGCGCTTTATAATCTAAATGAGGAGACAGAATCAGCTGTTGACAACAGGTGCTTTGCAGTTGTTCATTCATTTGGACACTTCTTTTACGAGTTAATTACTCATAACTCCCTTGTGAGCAATCTGCACATCTGGGAAAATAAAACTGCCCACTGAAAGTGAATTACTGGAGTGTAGGTGAAACACAATGGTTGATTCATTTGGATACCCTTAAAAGACTTAACAAAAAATCCCTGCACATTCAGAAGTGGATGTCATGTCTGAGAAGCACGTTAGCGTCTGGTTGACGCTCCACCATGGGAATATGCAATTCTGACCTGTCACTGGCTCCTGACACTTTTCGGGGTCATGTGGATGCCTCGCCTAGACCCTTCTATTGATCTGGCATCATTTAACCTCATCTGCAAAATACTCTTATTTATTTTAATTCTTTTTTTTTTTTTTGGAGTTGAAGTCTCACTCTGTCGCCCAGGTTGGAGTGCAATGGCATGCTTACGGCCTCCGCAACCTTGAGCTGCTGGGCTCCGGCGATCCTTCCACCTCAGCCTTCCAAGTAGCTGGAACTGCAGGCGCACGCCACCACACCTGGCTAATTTTCTGATTTATTGTAGAGACAAGGTCTTGCCGAGTTGCCCAGGCTGGTCTCGAACCCGTGGGCTCAGGCAATCCTCTTGCCTCTACCTCCCAACGTGCTGGAGTTACAGGCATGAGTCACCATGCCCAGCTAAAATACTCTACTTTTAATTTGTTAAGTGCCCAAAGATTTCCTTTTCAATTTCAACTTCTTCATGGTGAAAAGAGAGATCTTTCTTATAAAAAAAAGTCTAAAACAAAGCAAAAACTCTATTTGGTAAAACAATTCCTAAGCCAGGTTCATTCCTACCACACAGCTATTCAGACTTTAAATATAATAAGAGACTTCACCAGGTCCTGAGTCCGCTGGAAAATTAGGTCTTCAGGTGAAAATCCCCTCCTCTCATAGTTTCCCCACCTGTTCAGTGGAGGAGCTGGGTGACTGATCTCTCAAATTCTCTCCAGCTGGACAGATCAGGCCTAAGGCAACCCACCCGACATAGCATAGGACTTTTGTCAGCAAGTCTTCAAGTGGGTGTTGGGGTATCACAAAGAGCAGTGATCTTCAAAAACAATCCATTGCGAGATGAGAAGAATACTCAACTCCTCTTTATACCTATATTCATCTCATCCTTTAAATTTTTCTATCTTTGTATATATTTTATAGTACTTGTAATAATATGTAAAACACATGTGTATTTACATAAATATGTATACCATGCATATACATAAGGGGGACCAAAAAAACCCCTGAAATTATTTTTGAAGGATAGCCCCTTGTACTACAGACTTTCCCGCTAGCTAAATTGGCTTCAGTGTACCAGCTAGCATTGTTGTGAGAGGTTGCATTCAGCTTTAGCGAATTTTTTTTGAAGGGGTTTCTTTCAACGCATTTGCCCAATACACGAGAGGGGATTTATGAGCACATCTGCCTACAGTACGCGGAGTGTCCAGCCGTTGTCCGCCAAGAACGGCATGCCCTCCATGCCCCCCCACCCCTATTCACCCGATCTCACCCTGAGCGGCATTTTTGTTTGTTTGTTTGTTTCCCTGGATGAAAAAAGTCCTCAGAGAAAAACGTTTTGCCCACGTGGAAGAGATAAAACAAAAGATGACAGAACTACTAGAAGGCATCAGAACTGACGAGTTCAAAAACCATTGTGAGCAGTGGCAAAAGTGTCTCAATAGGGGCATTGCGTGATGGAGAGTACTTGGAAGATGACAGAAGTTTAAACATCTAAGAGTAAATACCCAATTTTTAAAATAAATAAATAAGGCTTTTGGGGGGGAGAGTCCCCTCTCATATGTACGTACTGAAGGGGATGAATGACCCCCAAACTTAGTGTCCCACGTTGTTAAGGTAAGATGAAATGGGAAAAGACCAGATATGTAATCAACTCAGCTCACCAGGTGATGTCTGACAGAACACTAAAGATGTCCCTTCTACGTTTCGCCTTCAGCACCATTTGTTTCATGAACACATTGTTTCAAACATGCATATTTAACCTGAAATAAAACAATTCAGGCTACTTTCCACTATTTGGGGAGGAGCAGAGACTAGGAGAAGGTAATTCCTACAAATCATCCTTTTGTGAGAAGATTCAACCAAACACCCCAGAGCAGTTAAGACTTGAGACATCCACCCTATCCGTTGCAGAGTCGATTATTTACTGGTGCAGCTTCATGACTGACGTGGCAGGACTTATAATCCAGGAAAATACAGAGACATTCGCTATTCAACAGCTCTTGAGATCCTCCACTAATGGATAAGAGCAGTCTCATAGATTCCTTCACTGATATAATATATATACTAGTTCAGAATTTATATTGCTATCTCCCAAATTTTCATTTATGCTGGTTACTTTTTGGAGCTGTCTGTACTTATCCTTCTCACATTCAAACGGACAAATTACCCCTTTGGATGGATGGCTTCTGGAAGCCCATAATTTTATTTTCTCAATTAAGGTAGAAGTCCCTCCTCATACCTCTGGTCATATTCAAGAGAATTGCCATCTATCTGGGATACTTTAAGTGTATCTTCAAACACTTTCATTGGACATCTTTTGAAATAATGCAGTTTCATCTTTAAGAGCTTATGCTTTGGGATTTAGTTGGGTTTAGACCCCAACTTTGTCACTTGCTAGGTATAAGACTTTGGGTTAGTTATTTAAGCTCTCTGTGCCTCAGTCTTCTGAGAACACAGAGGCAAATGGGAACACTACTACCACTGTGTACCCTATGGATTGCTTCAAGGATGTACTGGCATGTTGGAAAGCATTTAGCACAGTGCACATGGTACTGCTGTCAGCAGGGTTAGTGATTTCTATTGTTATTACCAAGCAACATGGCCACTGCCATCAAGGAGTTACTATTCTAAACAAACAACGAGGCGAAGCAACTTGCTAAAGTATCACCTTGCCTAAGCCAAGAATATGGACTGTCTAAAACTCCTCCAGACTCTTCAAGTCTGTCAACACAAGGCTGATGGAAGTGCTGTTCACATTCACCACGGGAGAGGAGTGAGGAGAGAAGGGTGACAAGTAGGGCCTTGAGAGAGGGCCAGCCAAGGGCAGTAAAGATGGTGTTTAGCCAAGAAGTCGGTTCTGCCCTGAACGCACCACAAGGCCCTGCACAGCCCACCTGGAGCCCTGGGTCCCAGCTTAAAAATCTGCCCTACAAGGCCGGGTTCGGTGGCTCAGCCTGTCATCCCAGCACTTCGGGAGGCCGAGGCGAAAGGATTGCCTGAACCCGCGGGTTTGAGACCAGCCCAGGCAACTTGGCAAGACCTCATCTCTCCAATAAATCAAAAAATTAGCCGGGCATGGTAGCATGCACCTGTTGTTCCAGCTCCTTGGAAGGCTGAGGTGGAGGGATCGCCAGAGTCCAGCAGGTTGATGCCGGCGTGGCGGTGAGTTTGTTACTGTACCCCAGCTTGGGCGATGGAGTGAGACTCCAACTTGAGAAAACAAACAATCAAAAATCTGCACTTTAAGTCCTTCTACTACAGAGTATATCTAACATTCTCTAATTACTACATAGTTGGTATAAGCCATCAAAGAAGATCCAGTAAAGACACACTAACTTCCTTGCCTCGTCTCTGCTTTTTGACACCGGGGTACATAAATAACTTGTGCACCGTTCTAAGTCACAATTGACCTTTCCCCTGTAAACAATTCTAATAAGCTGGCTTATGCAAAGTGCTTTCTAATCCCTCAGAAGTCTTTCTAACTCCTCCCAGTGACAGAGAACCATCAGGGTGGAAGCATGGAGAGGTTAGATGGATGGCCCCCTGGGAGCAGCGGCCAGCTACTGGGACCTCAGAGTCAAGGCCGGTTGCCCAGTGTGGCTCAGCTCTGGCAGGAGGAGCCTTGTGCAGGTGCTTAGAATCTTTTCCCCTTTAAATTGGGGCACAGCTGGCATGGGTGTTTAATCCCGGATGCCTCCGCCAGTCTGTGTTGACCTCACGCTGGTCAGAGCTCCACTGGAGGGATGCCAGAGAAATGGTCCAGGAGTCGCTGCAGTTATGTGGGACTTCCGTTGTTGTTGCTTTCCTCTCAAAAGAACTACAGCTAACTTTGCTATTTGAACATCATTGACATATGGAGTCAGTCAGTAAGTAAAGTAGTTCTATCTATGCCAAGGTCTTTCGCAATGTCATCGTCTCTGCAGACAGAACTTTGTGAGCTATATTTGCTGTGTGGATAAACTGGAAAGCCCCAGTTATTTCTTATGCTGGA
Organism: Carlito syrichta; assembly: GCF_000164805.1. NCBI lineage: Eukaryota > Metazoa > Chordata > Mammalia > Primates > Tarsiidae > Carlito > Carlito syrichta. The sequence goes on along the minus strand of NW_007252907.1, from coordinate 311,487 downwards.
ACCTGCCCCCTGCCCGTACAATTCTTCATCATCTCTTTTTTGAAGGTGTTTATTATGAAAACACACAGATAGTAAGGAGGACAAAAAAAATGTATCCACGAGCATGACATTCTAGCACTGTTTCTTACGTTTTCTTCTGGTCTTCAAAGTTGGCTACACAAATTGTGTGCGGTTTCACAAGGTCACTTTCTGGCAGTGTTATACCATCTATCACACATACTTTTGTCTTCAGAGGTTTACTTGTTACTAGATTTAATCGTTGCATAATTAACATTCCATTGTTGGGGTAAGAGAACATTCTATGTTTTGGCTCCTTGGCTGTTTCTTCTGAAATTGTAAACAAATGAACATTTTTAGGCCTATGCCTTTTTTTCCTTTTTTGAATTACTTCCTCAGAGCAAATACTGGAAAGTATGACTTTGGGGTCAAATACTCTTTTTTATTGCTATTGACACCTATTACTAAGTTACTTTTTAAAAAAAAAATTGGTCAATTTATGAAGCATTGACGCATGGAGCTTGGTCATTAAAAATACAACTTTGGGCTGGGCACAGTGACTCAAGCTTGTAATCTCAGCATTTTGGGAGACCGAGGTGAGGGGATTGCCTGAGCCCACGTGTTTGAGAACAGCCTGGGCAACTTGGTGAGATCTCATCTATATAATAAATAAAAAATTTTGCCAAGTGTAGTAGTGTGCACCTGTAGTTCCAGATATTTGAAAGGCTGAAGCAGAAGTATCATCTGATTAGCAGGTCGATCCTGGGGTGGCTGTGAGCATGTGTGCCACTGCACTCCAGCCTGGGTGACAGAGTGAGACTCCAACTCAAAAAAAAATGTGACTTTTTGGGTATAACATTGGGTCTTATTTTAATTTTCAATTCTTTGTTAATGATGATAAACATCTTCTCATAGGCTTGACATTTTCCTGAAGAGTAATAGGGGTGGCATATGAAATAGAATTTATATGTAAATTTAAGGGAAGGAGGTTAGTTTAGGAACCAGAATGCACTTAAAGATCGTCTAGGTCAGCACATGGCTCACGCCTGTAATCCCAGTACTTTGGGAAGCCAAAGTGGGAGGATGGCTTGAGCCAGACGTTCGAGACCAGCCTGGGCAATACAGCAAGTCCCTGTCTCCACAAAAAAACCCCAGAAATATTAGTTGGGCAGGGTGGCACAAACCTGTAATCCTAATCACATCTTGGAGGTTAAGGCTGTAGTGAGCCATGACCACTGCATTGCACTCAGCCTGGGTAACAGAGTGAGACCCCAACACACACACACACACACACACACACACACACACACACACACACACACACCATCTAAATGCTATGGTAGGTCTTTGTGTGCTATGATATTCCACTCCCATCAGCTCGCTACTCAGACTGTCCTACCTACTGGGCAGTGTTCTGGTAGTTCCGACTCAAGTAGGGGCTGTCCAGTTGTGTATTTTGTGTGGGAATGGCAGGGGAAATTTGTTCACTTGCCTCTCTTCAAGTGGTCAACAATCTAGAGTTATCAAGGAATTCAAAAGCGCTTGACCTCTGGGACACTGCTGGTGAATGGTGAAGCTGTGGAGTCCACAGGGCAAAAGTGATCATCGCAATGTTTCTTCCATTGTCTTAATTTGTTTCAGTGAGTGAACTTTTATAACTTGTACTTTGAAGTGAAGCACATATAAACAGCGGGCATTCTAATAAACCACAGATTTATTCTTTTATTTAAAAAAATTCTGACTGAAAATGAATATCCCATATTTCTTCCTAGGTGTGGACATTTAAAAAATTGATTTCTTGGTTAGTAGAAATGATTTCTCAATTTTGGTTTTATGGCACAAGAAAGTGTTTCCAGGAGTGTCCTGAAATTCTTCTTCCAGATTTCTGTCCTACTCCAATCACACCACAAAAAAAAAAGTGTCAAAATAAAATCAACATTAATCTGTATTATTAGCTACAAATATTATTTACCACTCTGGAGTTTGGGAGAAGGTACTGAGACGATTAAAGCAGGCACTGACAGCACCGCTGCATAGCTAGCCTCCTTGGACATCTTCAGTAACTACCAACGTATTAAACTAGACGCTCCAGCTAACAAACATTTAACTAACTTGTTAAGAGGTAAAATTTTTCTCCAAGCATAACATTATAATTCAGTAGTGTTCAGGACATGTCTGAAAATGAGTTTCAAGACATTTTTATTGGTTCTTGGAAACTTCCATCATCTTTGGCTAAAAGTTTTGCGAATCATACATAAAAAGGAATGCTATGGGGCTTCTAACATACAACTTGCGTTTTTCTAGGTTTAACAAAAACATGCTTATTATTCCAGCTGCCACCGAAAGGAATTCCAAACAGCGCTTCAGACATGTCTACAGAAAGCCCACAGGAAAGGCACAGATGCAGTTTCTACCTTTCACTCCGGCTTGAAGACCAGAGATGCTATTTTCTCCAGATGTTTTGTGTGAGCCAGTGACACGATCTCCTGGGCGGTTCTCCTCTGCCTATTTTTACCCTCCCGATTGCCCTGGATCCTGATATGCTTCTATTCTGAAAGACTTCGGCTCTGACTTCCTTATTTGGTTGTTGGAACTGCTCTTTGTCTTGTTCAAACGTTCTGCTAAGCTTGCAGCTCCCTCGCCCTGCCCCGCCCCTCGCCACACACACACACACACACACACACACACACACACACACACACACACACACACGCACACACGCAGGGCTGGCCTTCACAGGCCCTCTGACTCAGCCTCCGTGGCTCCCTCCCGATCCCAGTTACTTATGCCCATTTAAGGAGCACCTTTTGGAAATCGTCAGGGACAGGGAGTTTTCAGCTGTTTGGAAAGATGGCTGTGTTACACACACAAGCACACACACACACACACACACTCAAAGGCACCGCAAGCGTGTATTTCATACAGTTGTCTTCCTCATGTAGTAGAGTATGCATTTAAAAAAACAGAAACAAAAAAACACCACCAAGAAACAACAAAACGGCCGGTGGCTTAATTAGTGCTTCCTTGACCCCGCCATGTTCTGGCACTTTGATTTGGCTACCAGAGTGGTTTTGTTTGGTTTCCGCTTTCTCCAATCCATGGTACATGCCAAGCCCTCCAATCTATTCTAATAGTGTATGCTATTATGTATATTCACACGCACATACACATTTATATAAATGACACGGGCCTCAATGGATTTGCCAGTAATACCAAGTCAAGCTCTGGGCTCCAAAGTGAAGACACACTCTTTCAATCAGCACTACTCCCTTTGCTCTGTGGAGTTGAAAACAACCAGGCATTTGGAGGCTGAGCCTGCCCTGGCTTCTCTGCTCAGATGCTTAGAGGGACGCCCAGCCCTCTACATTCCCTATTTCAGAAAGAAGCTCTCATGGCCCCATCCAATAAAACAGAGTGGTGTTTCCATACGTATAAACAACGGCGAGAACTTCGTGGACAAGCACACCGCCTCTGGGCCCCTGGAACAAAACGGGTGGTGGTATTTATTATGTCAAATAAACACATTGTCCCTGCTTCAGCGGGAACCTGGAACAATACGCTGGACGGAGCTGTTTCCAAGGGTTTAATCCTCCTGCAGTAAGCTCTTGTCTAACTCGACTGAAAAATTAAGAGTGAACTATTCTCCCAGAATCAAGCGCCCCTCAGTGACTAAATAACCACAGTCTGTTCCCAACGCTTGCTCTGAAAAAGAACCAGAACTCGACTGCAGAGGCAAGCAACATGAACATACAGGATATCCTATCTTTTGGATATTATTTCTCATTAAACTGCTGAAAAGGGCCCGCCCCTTCCTTTGCCCACTGTGCGAATTCCTGGATCCCAGGTGCCCGTCAGGCGTGTGCCACCTGCCGCCACCCACCTATTGAGCTGCCGCTTTGTTCATGATAAGAAGATCAGATCTGCAGACCACACACCCTCCCCTGCCATCGCTCCGTCGATCTCGCTTGTTTGTGTTCACCATGGTGACCAATGTGAAAATAGTGTTCAGCTTACGAAATTCCCAAAGTGAATTACCCTCTTTTGTTGAGGACAGCTTTAGATGGGCTTGGATGCATTCTTGCTCAAACCCTCCTTGGACATAGGCAGGGTGTAAATGATAAATACTTTTTGACTATTTCCATTGGTTATAACCTCCACGAGTCTGGAAGTGCCTTACCCGATGGCTCGTGGGTCCAAGCTTGTTCAGGCTGTAGGGACATAGAGTTGTGAGTTTTTGCACACCATTGTATTTCACTCTATTACAGGAGCACCAGGCAGTTCTGCTACAATAAAATGTTGTTGGATGCCTACAGAGTTGAAACAGCCACAGGCATATGTCTGTGAGAAACATACTTGTTGACCCTTACGAGTTAATTTTAGAATGTTTGCATTTGCTCGGTCATCTTCTTTTTATTTTTATTTTTTTGAGTCGATGTCTCATCCATCACCCAGACTGGAGTGCAGAGTTATGCGCATGGCCACCCCAGCATTGACCTCCTGGGCTCTGGCGATCCCTCGTCTCAGCCTTCCAAGTAGCTGGAACTACAGATGCACGCTACCACGCCCGGCTAATTTCTGATTTATTCTACAGACGAGATCTCACCAAGTTCCCCGGACTGGTCTCAAACCTGCAGGCTCAGGCAGTCTACTCGCCTTGGCCTCCCAAAGTGCTGAAATGATGGGCTGAGCCACCGAGCCCGGCCATCTTCTTGTTCTTGAGAAGCAGAGTGGCAGAGGCTACTAACAGATGAAAATATTTATTGTTTTATGGGGGGAAACTTTCAAATGAAGATTATACTCTGATTTGGGAAAGACTCACTGTTCACCTCAGTCATTGTCCTGGGAGGCATTACTGAGAACAGCATATAGCAACCGGCCTGAACCCAGGTGCAGAAGCCTGCACACTCTGGCCATTTTTACTGCAGAGCAGCTGTGTCACTTCCAGGAAGTCACTCTGCCCTGGGAATCTGCCTTTCCACATCTATAAAGGACAGAGCTCATTTTACAGCAGACTCACCAGTGTGGTCAGGGCTCAGCGTTCCCAGCAATCCTAAAAGAAGTCGCCCAGTTGCTCAAGACAGACTGTATGGGCTGTTACTTAACGAGCCCTCCCCGTCCCTGCCCGGCTTACATGCCACGGATTCGGCATATGAGTTGAGCAATTCGTAATTCCAGTTCTTAGTGAAAATAAGTCAGGAACTGGTCGGTGAATGCGACCTCAAATAATTTCCCCAAACCTAAGCTCCTGAACTCTTAGAAGGAGAAAGGCTATTGGTTCTGATGTTTTGGGTTTGTGGTCTTCACACTGATGGCTCCCAGACTGAGCCAAAATTTTAGGCTGACTTAGACACAGCCTTCTTCTTGGTGTTCTTGGGATCAGGCTTAGACCTCCTGAGACTGGCTTGGAATGTCTCAAAAATGCTGTCGAAACCTGTTATTGACGGCCTCTAGATGCATTTTTTGGTGGTTGCTTCACCCACTCTCTCCACTGAATTCGGAGTTTGCTTTAACTTGGTTCCTTCTCGTCCCAGCCCTGACCTCCTCCCTCCCTCGGCTTCTGGGGCTCGGGGCATGCCGAGTGTGGCTGTGAGGGTCTGCTCGAGGTGAAGTTCGGAGGTGCGGGGAGGTTGCGGATGCACACATGATTTGCTCATAAACAGCAGCTCTTCAGGGCAACCTTCTTTCAGGTCCCCTCCCACTGTGGGAGCTTTTCTGTCTCCTTAATAAATACTACTTAAAACACACACACACAAATAGCTCTTCAGAAGTTGAAAGAATGATTTGGTTTTTTGTGGGGTGAGGGTAGGGAGCCAAAATATTATATAGATCAAGTTTATCATTTAAACGACTTCTGGTCATGCTCTCCATTTTTTGTTCTAAGTGGACAATAACAGCCTTGCTCTGAAGCAAGGGTTGATTCACACATCAAGTCGCCCAGCCTGGAGTGCACACTCATGGCTACCCCAGCATTGACCTGCTGGGCTCCAGCGATCTTTCCGCCTCAGCCTTCCAAGAAGCCAGAACTACAGGCACGTGCTACCATTTCTAGCTAATTTTTGATTTATTGAAGAGATGAGGTCTCGCCAAGTTGCCTGGGCTGGTCTCGAACCCGCGAGTTTAGGAAATACACTAGCTTCGGCCTCCCAAAGTGCTGGAATAACAGGTTGAGCCACTGAGCCCGGCCTCAAGTCATCTTTTATACCCCTTGTGTACCTCAGAAAGTGCTGGGCATGATGTCGTGAGAAGGGCACTAATCTGGAAGAAAGACAATAAACTACATTCTAGGACTCCATCAAAACCCACACTATTGTCTTCATATCATCTCTTGTCTTCTACAGGTTTGAGTCTTTACTTGGAATTATAATGATTTGAGAAAAAGCACATGACCTGGCTCTTCAAACATGTAGTAGGAAACAGATTCCAGTTATTTTTTTCATAAAGGACTACCTTTTCAGTTTTTCTTTTTTTAAAAAAATTCTTTTGAGTTGGGAGTCTCACTCCATCACCCAGGCTGGAGTGCAGTGGCACACTCACGGCCACCCCAGCACTGACCTGCTGGGCTCCGGCAATCCTTCTGCCTCAGCCTTCCAAGTAGCTGGAATTAGAGGTGCATGCTACCATGCCCAGCTAATTTTTGATTCATTGCAGAGATGAGGTCTTGCCAAGTTGCCCAGGCTAGTCTTGAACCCCTGGTCTCAGGCAACCCTCTTGTTTCGGCCTCCCAAAGTGCTGGAATGACAGGCTTGAGCCACTGTTCCTGGCCTAGAACTACCCTTTTCAAAAGAAAAAACAATGCAGACCTCAGGCCCTACAGGGATGACGTGTCCTCCTGCACTGGCCCTCCCACTACCCATGAGCCTCGGTGGCCCCTGGCCTGGCTAACTTCCTTTCAGGTTCTGGCCCCGGGCGGTGAAGCCCTGGGGGGGCTGGGCCAGGCCTTGTTTAGACCTCCTGCTTTTCACGCCCACATTTATACGACAGGTTTTGATGAGGAAAGAAAGAACAGGGTTGCCATATGCTTCCCCACATTTGCTTCAAGTACAAACAGAAACACACACATCTTTATCATAAAACTTCACGGGAATGCTTATAGTTGAAAGCTGAGGCCGGGATTAGTGGTTTAGCCTGTCATCCCAGCACTTTGGGAGGCTGAGGAGAGTGTATTGCCTGAGCCTGCAGGTTCGAGATCAGCCTGGGCAACTTGGTGAGACCTCATCTCTACAATAAAAAAAAAAAAATTAGCTGGGCATGGTAGCATGTGCCCGTAGTTCTGGCTACTCGGTAGGCAGAGGCGAAAGGATTGCCGGAGTCCAGCAGGTCAAGGCTGCGGTGACCATGAGTGTGCCACTGCACTCCAGCCTGGGTGACAGAGTGAGACTCCAACAAAAAAGAAAGAGAGAAAGAAAGAAAGAAAGAAAGAAAGAAAGAAAGAAAGAAAGAAAGAAAGAAAGAAAGAAAGAAAGAAATAAAGAAAGAAAGAAAGAAAGAAAGAAAACTGACCTCACGTTTGATTCTGCATCTAAATACTCATCTAGGGAGCCTAATTGTGAATATAACACCCTTATAACATAATGTCTTCACATTAACTGGTTTTCACTACCATTCGGAAGAGCTGCAGAAATGTCCCCTGAGATAGAAGATCTCTGCAAACCAGCCAGCAGGAGACAGGCGACCTTGAATCGCCACCCCGACACCCAGCCGTGCCTGGGCAGCCGTCCTGGAGGCTTCCTTGCCAAAACTTCCGCTGGACTCTGCTCCTCAGACTGTCCTCCTTGTCTGCCCATGTAGATCAGCTCTGTCTAACAGATTCTGGAACTCACCACAGGAGGCCCCAGGGACACATTTGCGTACACAGTGCTCCCAACAAGCCAACTCCAGTTAGGCACCCCTGCGAAGAGAAAGCTGGGTTTCTCTGCGGGCCCTGGACACCCCTCACTGATGGTCAGTACTAACATACTTCTAGGGAAGTGGCACTTGGGCAAGGAGGGAGTGACCCTTGCTTGGCTCTTCCCTGGCTGCCGGCCACTGTTTGAGGCTCGTTTTCTTGAAACCACAGTCTAGTCTTTGTCTCACCAAGATAACAGAACAAGAGGAATTTCATAAGGCCATTATTGACATGTTACCTCAGGCCTGCTTCCTTCTTGTGTGGAAATATGATTTTTCACTCTCGGATGTCCTATTTTAGACCTTTGGCCTTTCTCATCTCGTTTAACAAAACTCCCAAAGCAGTTCAACGGCAACCACCCTCTTATCTCACTCAAGAGATCTCCAGCAAGCAGTTAGGGTGGGACCGTCACCTTCAGCCAACATTTCTACTTGGCTTTGATACTTCCATTTCCCCAACATTCAAGGCTGGACATATCCCTTCCCCCTTGCAGCCTCTGTAATATTTGAAATTTCCCTTTTCTTCTCAATGTCTATGGAGACATTTTTTGAGTATCTATTAGTTGAAGAAAACTTCCCTATTGACTGATGACAAAAGAGAATCAAGATATGAATCTTTCCTTCCAAACAGACTCTCGCACACAGAATTCTACTCCAAAATGGCTAAGTGCTGCAATCGAAGAAAAGGAAAGGGAACAAACTGAACCCAATGCAGGAATGATAGGCGTGCTGGGAATGATCAAGAGGATCTGAGAGGACATCCTGGGGCACTTGTTTGGGATGTCCCCTTATTGACATATCACCGGAACCACAGATTCCGACAATTCTATCTCTTTTGGGTATACATACTCTTACTACTTTTTGTGGTACTTTTGTGTACCCACAATCTTACTGTTTTCTGTGGTACTTTTGGGTACCCACAATCTTACTGTTTTCTGTGGTACTTTTGGGTACCCACACTCTTACTACTTTCTGTGGTACTTTCATACTCACAGCCTTACTACTTCCTGTGGTACAAAGTTGTTCCTTAAAAGCTTCACTGTAATAAATGCTGCTATCCTCTCCCATTCTCCCTAAGCCACTAAGTTTCCCATCCTTCAGCACCTATCCTACCTAGGCGATCTTTGTCATCTGGCCAGTGATCATGCAATTTTTTTGTCCCCAGTTACCGGCTTTGGACAGGAAGTGCTTCCATTCCCCTGAAATACCATCGAAGCCCCAACTTGTGTTTAGGGCCCCATTTCCTCCAGACTCCTTCAGGGTCCACGTCCAAGGATCACACCTTGGCTGGCTTGAATTTCCAATTCTCTGATCTTCTCTCTTGCCGTATACATTTATCTTATCCTAAGATCATCTTTCAATGGCCGTCCTTAATCATTAGCCATCATTTTTCTCTTTCATTCCCAAGTGTTATAAAAGCATAGTCTATACACTTGCTGTTTCCCGTTCCTTTCCCATTCTCCTCTCAACCTCTTACAACCTTCCTCTTCCGCTGGTTTTGTACCAAAACACCCCAGAAAGGTCCTCGGCAGTCACCCCAGCACCAAATCCAACAGCCTCTTCCCAGTGTTCCCCGGACTTAGTCGTCAGCCATCTTGAGTCTGAGCCCCACCTCCCTCAGAGGCCAGCCTCCACGGTGTGTTCAACGCCATTCCCTCGGCCCTCTTTCTACTTCCCTGATGACTCCTTCTCAGTGGTGTTCGCTGACTTTGTTTTTTCCTGTGACTGACTCTTGAACCTAGGCACCTGGCCAGGTATGCCTGCAGCCCCGCCCTCTTCTCTTCAGACCCTCTCTTGAGCCCCTCTTTTTCTCTAGGGCCGTAAGCTTCCGCTCCAGGGGGATGCCTAAAATCGTCGTTAGTCTTAACTTCTCTTCTGAGTCCCAGAAACATCTTTCCAATCTCCTATCAAGCACATCCACCCGGATGCCCACCAGCTCCTCGAATACAAGGTCAACACTGAATCATTCCCTGGTCCTGCCCCAAGGGCTCTGGCCCAGATCCCCGCCCTTCCCATTTGTGCCATTTAATTATTTTCCTAAATTTTCTCTGTGGACCCCGCTCCAACACATCCGCTGCACAGACAGTTTTCCTCAAATACAAACCCTACTTTGAACTTCTGTTTCCCATCATAGGGCTGCTG
>NW_007252907.1:285040-301444 GCF_000164805.1 Carlito syrichta | reverse complement strand
GAGTCTTCGTTGGAAACAAAACAAAAACAAAGGCACAGTAAATTATAACAATCATTTTCTGAAAACACTGAAATGCTGTCAAAAAGTGAGGACTTACATATAAGGGGGAATTTGAACCAACTATATGTATATTTAAACAGATTACTTATATTTATATGGGGTGGGAACACAGACCTGTAAGCAGAGCACTTAAAGCTGCCTTACCCTGAGAGAATTTTCCAGAAGCTACAGTGAGCTTTAGTTTCCAAGGCCTCATGAAAACAAGAGACAGAAGGCAGATCCCAAGGCTGGCCAAAGGTGAGAGCCTAATCAGCCTTCCCCGTGAAGCTGAACCCTGTCCCCAGAGGACCCGCGGTGTGGTAGAAGGGTAAACTGGGGAATGCCGTGGTGACCCGAATGGGAAAATAGAAATAAATATCTCATTTTTAAAAAGTATCATCCAAATTATCTACTGCTTAATAAAGATGACCTATGTTCAACGATCAACTCTCCCAGGTGGCGGGGGGAACATGTACATTAAATTTTTACTTGGCTGGGCTCAGTGACTCAGCCTGTCATCCCAGCACTTTGGGAGGCCACGACATTGCCTGAGCCAGCGGGTGCAAGACCCAGCCCAGGCAACTTGGCGAGGCCTCGGCTCTACAATAAAATAAAAATAAAAAGTTAGCTGGGTGTGGTAGCGCGAGCCTGTAGTTTCAGCTACTTGGAAGGCAGAGGCGGAAGGATCACCTAGCCCAGCAGGTAGAGGCTGCGGTAGCTGTGAGTGTGCCACTGTACTCCAGCCTGGGTGACAGAGTGAGACTCCAGCTCAAAAAAAAAGTGTACTCAATTAGAGCAAGCAATAATAAGTGAATAGCAGCCTGATTCCATATACTAAGAATGACAGGTGATTGGATCCCAAAGGACTGCACAATTGTCCACTTACCACCTGGACACGGGGCCAGGTACATGGGATACACATATAATAAATGAGATTAAGCTCCCGCCTTCGAGGATCTCACATTCCAGGAAAGCAGAGATAAGTATAAAAGGCACCAAATGCTTTAACCTACCAGGAAGTAAAACAGGTAAGGACAAAGCAATTGGCTCTGTAACGGTGTGGGGAAGGAGCAGGGGAGCCCCTCAGTCCAGAGACATCTCCACACTGGGCGGGGCCAGGCACAGCAGCTTGCAGAATCACTGTGCAGAAGGCATGTCACTGCGCAACAGCTCTGCATGCTTAGAACAGGGAACTTCAGTTTGAACAAAGCCCAAAGGAAATTCAGGCAAGTTTAACTGTTGGATGGGACCAAGAAAAGGAAAGCGTGCTTCAGGCCTAAAATGAAAGGAGATGATTCCTTAAACCGTTTTATTGCTCCTATCTTCATCCTTGTGTCTCTTCCAACCAGTTCCAGACTCTTCAAACCTCACATTCTTCAGAAAAAGCTGACTAGCACCTATCCGAACTCAGCCTAGAGACTAGGAAATGCTTGCTGGCCTGTTCAATACTCACCCTTTAAACACACAGCAGGGTGGATTTAGCCTCCCGCCTCAAACTTGGCTCATGTTCTCAGTTTGGAAATTCTTGAAGCAGAAGGAGCAACTCCCAGTCTTTTTCCTTCACAGGGGAAATGTACGTCTACTCACGCTTCTTTTGAATACATAAATCTTGCAGTCAAAAGAACAATACCCTTTAGGACAGTGACAAGGATTTGATGCTATAGGCCATAAGTAGAATATTTACTTAAGCACACCCTAGAAATGCCAACTTCCACGCCGACTGAATAGGAGGACGGATGTGGGTACGTGCTTCTGAGAACAGGCATCTGTGATCATTCAGTGGCTGCCGCCCTAATGGGCTGATGTGGGATATTTGTGCCCCTCTGCATCCATGTTGGACACCACCATAAGCCAGAAATGTCACGTGTTGCCATAGAACCTTATAAGGAGAAAGGGCTTGAAGTACAACTGTAGGGTTTTTTTTAGCCATCGTGTACTAAAAGATGTTGGTGTTGAAAGTCTGAAGACTGTCCTGAAAAGCATCCAGCTGCATCTCAGCTGGCCTCGAGAGCTCACCGGACGGGTGAGAAAGCACCTGGTTCCAGCTTATGCCAACTTTTGGGCAAGTGCACGGAGACACATCCCAGGGCTTTCCCCTGAGCTATGAAGTGCACCATGCTAGTTTCAGAGTTAGTACGTTTCTAGTTTGCTAGATACAAAGCCACAACATCCTTCTTTTATCAGAAAAATAAAATCTGTGAGGATGACCTTTTCTCCCTGGTACAGTAGGGATGACATTCTCAGGAATGACACGCGTGTCATTAACACACAGGTCTCCCACACACACGAGTGGGCAGTGATGGAAAGAACACTCCTGCTCACGGCTATTAGAGCTGACACCATCGGTGGAAAAGAAGGTGGAGGCACAGCACAGCAGAGTCATGCCTGAGCAAGCTTGGTCTTTCCAGGAGTCCGTCAGGCTCCGGAGAAACACCCCCAGGCAACCCCACCACCACCCCATGCACGCAGCATGTAGATACTCTGGCCAACCAAGCGCCGCCACGCTGAGGGCCTCTTTCAGCGTCATTAGGAACCCCAACTGCATGGCCGGAGCTGTCCCTCAAACCCTCCCAGTGCGGCCTGTGAGAGCCAAAGAGAAAATGTAAACATTCCTGGGACATTTCAGCTGATGTAGGGCAGTCCCCACTTGGGTGGGCCAGGAAGTAGGTACACAGGGCAGGGACCCTTCCAATAGACCCCCACTGTCATGTCATGCTAGAGCGCACAGCCCAGATGGTGAACTTCTGCTCTGGGAGAAGCTTGACTCCAGCCCACATCTCATTCACCAAGCAGACACATGAGGCGAGATCACGCCACATTCACCACGCAGATGCACGGGCGAGGCCACACAAACACACAGGTGGGGCCACACGACACTCACTCCACGCACACACAGGGCGAGGCCACGCCACATTCTCTACACAGACACACAGGGCGAGGCCATGTTGCATTCACTACAGAGACACACGAGGTGAGACCACGTTGCATACACGATGCAAACACACAGGGCGAGACCATGCTGCGTTCACTACGCAGAGACACAAGGCGAGACCAGGCCACGTTCACTACCCAGAGACACGAGGTGAGACCACGTCGCGTTCCCCAGGCAGACACACAAGGCGAGCCTACAAACCGCCTTCACCACGTAGACACACGAGGTGGCAGTTTTCTCATCGTGAGAGGATTCCCAATAGGTGAGGCCCTGGAACTCTTCTTAAAGGGTGATTGCACCAAGGGAGTGAAGTGGCACTGGTCAAGGCTTGCTAGCCACTCACCAAGCGAGTGTCTCTTCCTCTTGGTGGGCACGCGGCCAGACTGCTTTTCCCAGCCTCTATCCTGTCAGAACTCCGACACATCGGTAAGAAAAAGGCCGTGCCCCACGCTGCTGGTTGGGACCCATGCCAGTCTCCCCTCGGGCTGAAAGAGAGGTCCTCGCCTGTCCAAATGGACTGTGTCCCAAAGCTAGTGTTATGTGTGCAGTGACAGGGTAGGCTGAGAGGCGTGGCCTGATACCTGCTGGTGCCTCTGCCAGCACATGAAGCCCCTTTGGTAAAAAACTTAAAATGGGCCAGGCTCGGTGGCTCAGTCTGTCATCCCAGCACTTTGGGAGGCTGGGGCGAGTGGACTGCTGAGTCGGCAGGTTCGAGACAGCCTGGGCAACTTGGCAAGACCTCTTCTCTACAATAAATCAAAAAAATTAGTCAGGTGTGGTAGTGCGCACCTGTAGTTCCGACTACTTAGAAGGCTGAGGTGGAAGGATCACTGGAGCCTAGCAGGTTGATGCTGGGGTGGCCTTGAGTGTGCCACGGCACTCCAGCCTGGTTGACAGAGTGAGACTCCGGCTCAAAAAAAAGAAAAAAGAAAACTGAAAAAGTAGACTGGAAGTCTCCTGGGTGCCCACCCCACTCTGGCTTTCCTCGGGTGCTGAGGTCCTAGCTTGCAGAGTTGCCATTCACTTGACTTTCTTTCTGATTTCACGACCCAGTTTTGTATCTCTGACAAAGTATTCTGCTTCCTCTGTTTTCAGTTTAACGTAAATGGAATCTCAGTGGGTGTATTTTTTGCCTGCACACGGCTTTTGTTCTACACGATGTTTGTAAGATCCATCATGCTGTTTTGTCTAGCTAGAGTTCATTGGTCTTAGCTGCTGAATACTATTTAATTGAATCTACCACGGTTTCTTTACCCGTTTGACTGTTGAAAGGTTCCTGGGATGTTTCCAGTTTGTGGCGATGACGAGCAGAGCTGCGGTGGACATTCTGGCTACGTGTCTCTGGGTGCACACACGTCAGCATGACTTGGAGGCAGGTACTCCAAGTGAAATCGCCAGGTCACAGGGTTTGCCTAACACCAGCTTTATCAAAGGATGCCAAACTCGTTTCCAATGTGGCTTTACCCATCTCCACTCCCACTGGCAGTCTATGAAATATCCTATTACCTCACATCCTTGCCAAAACTTGGTATTGTCAGACATTTTAATTTTTGCCAGTTGAGTGGGTTGCAATGGTAGCTCCATTGTTTTAATTCACATTTTACTGATTACTAATGAGGGTGAGCCTCTTTTCATGTTATTGGCAGTTTGAATCCCCTCTTTGGTAAAGGGACTGTTCCAGTCTTTCACTTATTTATTTATTTTCATTGCCCCGGCAGCCTTTTGCAAGTTGATTTGTAGGAGTTCTTTGTTTATTCTGGTTGTAATCTATTCATTCTGATCGAGTGTTGTCTACTTGAGTTGCAAATATTTTCCAGTCTATAACTTGTCTTTAACCTGATGTCTTTTGATGGTCAGAAGTATGTTATTTAAATGTCCTTGAATTAACACACTTTTATGATACTTTAATGTTCAATTTAATCCACCTGGAACTGAATTTTGTATACGGTGCAAAATGTGTTTTATTTTTAAAAATAAAAACACAGACCAGATATGGTGGCTCATGCCTGTAATTGCAGCACTTTGGGAGGCCAAGGCGGGAAGATCACTTGAGGCCAGGAGTTTAAGACAAGTCTGGGCAACAAAGTGAGACCTTGTCTCTACAAAATAGAAAAATTACCTGGGCATGGTGGTGTGTGCCTGTAGCCCCAGCTACTTGGCAGGCCGAGGCAGAAAGATTGCTTGAGCTCAAGAGTTCCAGCCAAGATTGTGCCACTGTACCCAGCCTGCGTGACAGAGTGAAACTGTCTCAAAAAACAAACAAACAGGCTGGGCTCGGTGTCTCAGTCTGTAATCCCAGCAATTTGGGAGGCTGAGGTGAGGGGATTGCCTGAACCTGTGGATTTGAGACCAGCCCGGGCAACTTGGTGAGACCTCATCTCTACAATAAATCAAAAATTATCTGGGCATGGTAGCACACGCCTGTAGTTCTGACTACTTGGAAGGCTGAGGTGGAAGGATCGCCAGAGACCAGCAGGTTGGTGCTGGGGTGGCCACGAGTGTGTCACCGCACTACAGTCTGGGCGATGGAGTGAGACTCTACCTCAAAAAAATAAAAAATAAAAAATAAAAAATAAATAAAAACCAAACAAATAAACAAAAAAGCACAGAAGTTAGTAGGTATTATTTATAAAAACAGAAACTTTAAAAGCAGATATTCCATACTTTTCTCCTTTACTACAGATAGGGAGCTTTCCTCTGATAAGAGGTGAGTGGTTCTTCATGTAACCTCATCTAGGGACAGAGTATAGACCTGTTAACTCCCTGAAGAAGCAGGGCTATATATGTGTCCTAAGCCCCATGTCAGAACTGTCTCCAATGGCACTGCATACAAGAGCTTGAAAACACATGTGAGCACAGGTGCTTGTAAATTCAAGCACTGTTTTTGGGAAGATACACAGGAAACAGTAATATCAGTCACCCGTGGGGAACTTACTGCCGACATTTTCTGCCTCAAGGGAACTAATAGAATGGTGAAGGTTAATTATCATAGTTGTTTAGCAGGAAAATAGTTCAAATATACCGAGATCTATTTATATATGCTCTTTCAGGAGTCCATTTTATTTATTTATTTATTTATTTTGAGTTGGAGTCTCACTCTGTTGCCCAAGCTGGAGTGCAGTGGCACGCTCACAGCCACCGCAGCCTCGACCTGCTGGGCTCGGGTGATCCTTCCGCCTCAGCCTTCCAAGTAGCTGGAATTACAGGCACGTGCTATCATGCCCGGCTTATTTTTTGATTTACTGTAGAGATGAGGTCTCGCCAAATTGCCCAGGCTGGTCTTGAACCTGTGGGCTGAGGCAATCCTCTCACCTCGGCCTCCCAAAGTGCTGAGATTACAGGCTTGAGCCACTGCACCCAGCCCTTGGAGTCCATCTATTAAACAGAAGTGCTAGATTTCAATTATTTTACACGTGCCATTACACACACACACACACACACACACACACACACACACACACAATATTGGTTACTTAGGAAGTTCAGGAATCACTGGAACCTGTAGCTATGTTGAATTACAAGGTCCTCAATCGACCTCTGAGCTACAGAACTCGAATGCCAAATGTTATTTCCAAATTCATCATCTGAAGAAAAAATAGGCCAGCACGCTGATAAGGATTTACCTCTAATTCTAGCTGAGTAGGAGCAGTGCGACTTAATGAATCTGTGTCAGAAATGCTCTGAAGTTAAGAGACTTGGGATACCTTTCAGCCAGTTGACTACCCTGGGTGAAGCAAAGAATAAGGGTTTTTCTTTTTCTTTCTTCTACGTTTTCTGCCAAACTACCTAGCTGTACAAGGAGCTATGATTTCTCTCACTCTCTAACAAATGAGTCTCTCTCAAGTTTGATAAACCATAGGCAGCAGTGAACTACTTTAAATATCACAGTTACAGCAAGTAAGTCAGAATATACATATCAGGTCTGACATTTACATTTGCAAACTTGCCACCATGTGCTTATGTTGGCAGCACTGTACAAACAACTCGGTAAGGCTTATAACCCCTTGGTATATCAGTGTCTCACAGCTGTGTTGGTGTCGACGTGTGGTGGTGTTGTGCTGAGTGGTGTGCATTATTGTTGTTGCATGTTTTTGTGTGCCGTCGAGAGAATGTTGGAGCTTGAATTAGAGCACCAAATGAACTATTACATCTCTTGCAAAACTTGGCGAGAGTAGAAGTGAAATCAGGGACATGTTAGTCCAAGTTTATGGGGATAAGGCCATGAAGAAAACAAACAGCAGTGTACAAATGGATTAAACATTTTTCTGAGGGGAGAGAAAGCAACACTGATGAAGAGAGGTCAGGACGGCCAGGAATGAGCAGAACTGACAAAAACATTGCAAAAATTTATCAAATTGTGTCCAAGTTATTGGCTGACTGTTGGAAACATAGCAGATCAGATAAACGTCGATAGAGAAACAGGAAAATCTGAACTGAAAATCTCAGCATGAGAAAGGTGTGTGCAAAAATGGTCTCAAAGGAGATCTTGCATCATGACAATGCACCGGCTTACACAGCATTGTCTGAGGGAGTTTTTAGCCAGTAAACACTGAGGGAGTTTTTGGCCAATAAACAAATAACTGTATTGAAACACCCTCTCTACTCACCTGATCTGGCCCCCAGTGACTTTTTTCTTTATCCCAAGATAGAGGAAATATTGAAAGGAAGACATTTTGATGAGATCCAGGACCTCAAGGGTAATATGACGACAGCTCTGATGGCCATTCCAGAAAAAGAGTTCCAAAATTGCCTTGGCAGCTGGAATAGGCACTGGTTTTGGTGCCTCAAAGGGCACCAAAGCTTCTCAAAGGGCAGTACTTGGAAGGTGACTGTAGTGATATTCAGCAATGAGGTATCTCAGTTTTCTAGGATGATTTTATGAACTTATACTTTTAAGAAGTTTAAAACATTTCAGCAGATATTTACTATGAATGCTTTAGTAGGAAATAAACCTGATAGGTAGTATGGTTCCACTTTAAAACATGCATATTTGTGCACTGAAAAAGTTAGCAGTCATTATTTCTACAGAAGTAGGTTACAGGAAATTTATAATGTCCTCTTTGAACTTTTCTTTTTTCTTTTTTTTTTCTTTTTTTGAATTGGACTCTCACTCTGTCGCCCAGACTGGAGTGCAGTGGCCGCTCCCGGTCACCGCAGCCTCGACCTGCTGGGCTCCGGCGATCCTTCCGCCTCAGCCTTCCCAGTAGCCGGAATTACAGGCGCGCGCTACCACGCCCGGCTGATTTTTTGATTTATTGTAGAGATGAGGTCTCGCTGCCCAGGCGGGTCTCGAACCCGCAGGCTCAGGCAATCCACTCACCTCAGCCTCCCAAAGGCGCGGGATTACAGGCTGAGCCACCGAGCCCGGCTTTTACCTTTCAATGTTACTACAAATTGTCATCGATATCAATCTAGAGGCAGATAGGTACAATCATAGAAATATCAACAAGAATTGTTTCCAATATTAAAATTTTATAAGAAATGAATGAATTGTACTGTGCTTTTGCAATTCAGAAAATGGCGCTTGCAAATCTGTGAGTTCTAAGCCAATGTCTCAAAACAAAACAAAACAAAACCCTTCATTTTTCAGTTTTTATTATGAACAGACATATAATTTAAATTCCTTCTGACGACATTCTTAGAGGAGTTTACCAAATAGTAGCCTTACCTTTGACATGACAAGACCATTTACATAAGTAAAAGCCTCTGTGCTTGGGAGAAACACGTTAGAAGCATACCACACCATCAAAGACCTACTGATAATAGAGTATTCTGGAATGCACCCCACATTTCTTTAAACTGCCAGTCCTGACCCTTAGCTCAATTAGGGTAATAACAAAGTGAGCGACCGGGGAGCCTTTTCCTGAAAATACGATGAGGACTGTGTGTAACTCTGAATTTGACACCCTCAACAAAAGTGTCTGGCTCTGACTTGATACCGAACTCAAGAAAAATAGCCAGATTAGGATCGGAGAGCGGCTGCGGGTGGCGGGTGGTGGTTGGGGACTGAGGCTGGGGGAGAAGGGTATTAAG
Source organism: Carlito syrichta (assembly GCF_000164805.1). NCBI lineage: Eukaryota > Metazoa > Chordata > Mammalia > Primates > Tarsiidae > Carlito > Carlito syrichta. The sequence goes on along the minus strand of NW_007252907.1, from coordinate 292,440 downwards.
TATAGAGAGCAGTACGACATTCACAACAAACAAAAACCCGATTGCCCCTGTATCAGCTATGCTCAAGTGCTAATTTGGTCTCTGATTTTTTTTTTTTTAAGAACCTTTTTCTTGCAAGGTAACATCAAGAATAGTTTGGACTCTGTCTTCCTGTCCCTTCCTCCAAGCCATCTTTTCAGACTGTAAGTTGAAAACACGGATCCAGTTCTCACAAACCCAGTTTTTTCTTCAGAAGCACCTGCCTTCTCCCACAGCAAAAAATGCCTAACATTCCCTTGGTTGCAAAGTTATCCCAAAGTCCTGTAATTCTGGGTGATCTGATAAGCTCCTCTGTTAGGCATTAACAGTTTCCCGGGAAGGATGAGGCTGGACAGATGAGTAGTTTTTTGTTTATACTGCCAGACTGTCACTAAGTTTTTGGATGACTCACAAGAATATTGCTACATAGTATTGGGGAAAGAAGATCAGAAGTCAAAAACAGGATGGGGGTCATGCAGATACAGAGATTTCAAAATAAACATCTACGGCCATTGAAAGTCATTTGAGGTCGGGCGCAGTGGCTCAGCCTGTCATTCCAGCACTTGGGGAGGCTGAGGCGAGAGGACTGCCTGAGCCCAGGGGCTTGAGACCAGCCTGGGCAACGTGGTAAGACCTCATCTCTACAATAAATAATAATCATAATAAAAATTAGCCAGGCATGGTAGCATGTGCCTGTAGTTCTGGCGACTTGGAAGGCTGAGGCGGAAGGATTGCCGGAGCCCAGCAGGTCGATGCTGGGATGGCCGTGAGCATGCCACTGCCCCCCAGCCTGGGGAACAGAGTGAGACTCTGACTCAAAAGAAAAGAAAAGAAAAGAAAGTCAGCCAGGCTCGGTGGCTCAGCCTGTAATCCCGCGCTTTGGGAGGCTGAGGTGAGTGGATTGCCTGAGCCTGCGGGTTTGAGACCCGCCTGGGAAACTTGGCGAGACCTCGCCTCCACAATAAATAAAAAATTAGCTGGGCGTGGTAGCGTGCGCCTGTAGTTTCAGCTCCTTGGAAGGCTGAGGCGGAAGGATCACTGGAGCCCAGCAGGTCGAGGCTGCGGTGGCTGGGAGCGGCCACTGCACTCCAGTCTGGGCGACAGAGTGAGACTCCAACTCACAAAAAAAAAAAAAAAAAACAAGAAAAGAAAGTCATTTGATTATTTCTTATTTCTCTGCTTTTCCAACTGTGTCTCCTCAAGATAAGTACTTTTTCAGAGAAATAGCCATGTTCAAATATTCAATGATGTGAACAGGTCAAAACCATAAGCAAATGGACATGACTACTGCACTTAGTTCCTTTTTTGATAGGGAGATGGAAACAACACACAATTATTTTGATGAGTTTCTTGGGAAATAAAACAAGAAAACTTCCTTCCTGGAAGTAACTGCTTTTATAGAACAGACATGGCATGCACAGTCAGGCCCAGGTGAACCATCTCACTGGAGACAGCTCACGCGGAACAGAATGCATGCTGTCCCTTCCAGCTCAGCTCCACACGGCATTGAATTTTAAGACAGAGACTGAAAAACATGTGTTGTATGCCAGTTTACTACTGCTGTCAAAAGGTGAGGGGGTGTCCCCTCAACCCGATAAACCACATTTCATGATAAATCCTATGATCTCATTTCCTGCATGTGAATATTTAGAAACTTCTCTGCAAGCACTAAATTGTAGGAGTTCTCTACATTTACAGGAGATTTGCCATTTGAAAACATATCAGCCACCCACGGTCTTCATCTCAGTGACGAAACCTTACTCACTCCACAAACACGCATTAAGCAGAGGCCACGGCACAGGTCCTGGACTGAGTGGGCCCTTAGAGGCAGGATGGATACCTTGCGGGCGGCCTGGATCACCTTGGTGACCATTAGTAGTGCAGACCATGCACGCTGACCAGGCACACAGACCTTGCACACAGACCAGGCACACGGACTATGCACACAGGCCAGGCACATAGACAGTACACACAGACCAGGCATGCAGACCATACACGCAGACCATGAACACAGACCAGGCACGCAGACCGTACACACAGACCACGTGCACACACCGTGTATGCAGATCAGTCATGCACACAGACCATGCACGTAGACCAGGCATGCCCACCGTGCATGCCCGTGTAGCCGACTCAGCCAGCTGGCACGACAAGCAAAGCAGCTAACAGAATATCAGGTGAGTCAGCAATGACGGCCGTCCTCCTCTGGCTGGCTCTGTGGAGACACCCCTAGAAAGGCAGAACAAGCCCTCTGCTCCCCATGTTTTCGGGGATGTGATATTAATTCTCAAGACCAATTAGGGAAAAGCAAAAATAGCTCATTATTCACTGCAGATTAACTCTATTCACTGGCAAGACCGGTGGGGAGCAGAATGTTTTAGATTCATTCCTTGGAGCTCATCAACACACACACTTGTTTTTTTTTGTTTTTGTTTTGAGTTGGAGTCTCATTCTGTGGCCCAGGCTGGAGTGCAGTGGCATGCTCTCGGCCACCACAGCCTCGACCTGCTGGGCTCTGGTGATCCTTCAGCCTCAGCCTTCCAAGTAGCTGGAACTACAGGTGCACGCTACTACACCTGGCTATTTTTTTTAATTGTACAGATGAGGTCTCGCCAAGTTGCCTGGGCTGGTCTTGAACCCGTGGGCTCAGGCAATCCACTTGCCTCAGCCTCCCAAAGTTCTGGGATTACAGGCTGAGCCACTGAGCCCGGCCAATAAATACATTTTTAGTCACAACATTCTTATACTTAATCATTTTAAAACAACAATTTTACAAAATGATGCCTATTATGCATCCTCTATTTTTCTGTTCTATTTTCTGCCCTTTGATTTCATTTAAAAACTGTCACTTAAGAAGTTTTCAATTGATTTTACAACAGTAGGTCATGAAAAACATTGTCATAGACTGTACTTTTCAAATGGTGGTAAACCATGCCATAGACTGGATGTTTGTGTCCCCTGTAATTCACATGTTGACATCTCATCCCCTAGTGCGATGGTCTCAGGAGGTGGGACCTTTGGGAAGTGATGAGGTCAAGTGATGAGGTGGAGTCCTTATGAAAGGGATTAGTGCTCTTATAAAAAAGGCCTGGAGCCCCCTGGTCCCTTCCACCAGGTGAGAACACAGTGAGAATCTGTCCATCTATGAACCAGGAAGCCAGCCCTCACCAGACACTGAAGCTGCTTAGATCTAGAACTTCCCAGCCTCTTGAACTGTGAGAAATAAATTCTATTATTTCTAAGTCACCCAGGCTGTGGTCATTAGTTATAGCAGCCCGAACAGAGTAAAACCATAAGAAAGCATAAGACTGTTATTACAGTGACGCTACTAATGACAGCTGGTATTTATTGAGCACCTACTGTTTACCAAGCACTGGGTTGTGTGCCTTCACATGAGCAGAGGATGTTAAATGAGAATTCTTCCAGCTTCACTCTTGACAGACGCTCTACGGGCTCTAAACAGTAAAATGGATGCTGAATACCCCGCATCTTGAGGGAAGGGGCCCAGCACCCATGCTGAGAGGCGAACAGAAGGACATATGGATGTGTCCACAGCCTAAAAACCAGTTTAGCAAGTCTAGCCACTGATTATCCTCCAACTCCTGGAAGAGTGGTGAGGGGTGTGGTGTGTGTGTGTGTGTCTCAGGGTTTCTGCCCTGAAGGTGAGCAGAGGGGCCTCCAGAGGACCCTAGGAGGGCCTGAGTAAGTCCCTTGGAATTTTAGGCCATTGGGAGAGGTGGCACTCCTGCTGGGCCAGTTTGCAGGAGCCCCCTCAGGCCAAGCAGACAGGAGCCTGTGGGTCATCACAAGAAGCCCCAGCTCAGGACATCTGGCCGGGTCTGAGCCTAGCTGATAAGGCAGCTGTGAGGAGTGGCCCCCTGAAGGCCCAAGCTGAGGACAGAGAAGTCTAGAGGGGAACAGTCGCTGGAAGGTTGGAGAGTTAGGGGGAAGGGACAGCCAGAGCGGCCCCCTGCACACTCCCCCTCATCGCCCAGGTGGAACTGCTGTCTTGGGGGAGTGCGGGGCGGGGGTGAGAGGCGCCGGGGAGAGGCTGTATCCAGGACTGGACCTGAGTTGAGAGGACGGACCAGGCAGAACCTTCATCACTTTCACGAGACCGATCTGTTCCGATGGGAAAACTTCCATCTGAAAGTGACTCTCAAGCCAAGAGGTCTTCTGGGACCTCGCCCAGTGCAGGGGCCGGACAGAAACACAGGCGAGGGCTGGCCCGCAAGGGAGGGAAGACTACTTCGGCTCTTGTGGCACAGACCCCCATGGTGCTCCCTGTGGTCAGCATCCATCGAACTCATTCCGCCTTTATCCTTCCAGCAGCCCTGGGAGGACACCCTTGGCTACCCATTTGCTACAGATGGGGAGGCTGACCCGCAGGGGAAGGGGACGTCATCACTAGCGAGTCTCATGCTAGTGAATAGCAAAGCCAGGGCTGAGATGCAAACCCAGACACTCACAGAAGCCCTCTTCACCCTCCTCTCCAGGCAGTTTAACTTGGGGAGGGGAAGGCGGGGGGAGGGCAGGAAGACAAAGTTAAATGATTTAACTAAGCCAGCTCGGTGGCTCAGCCTGCAATCCCGCGCCTTTGGGAGGCCGAGGCAAGAGGATTGCCTGAGCCCAGGGGTTCGAGACCAGCCTGGGCAACTTGGTTAGACCTTGTCTCTACAATATATGAAAAACTAGCTGGGTGTGGTAGCGCGCGCCTGTAGTTCTGATTACTTGGAAGGCTGAGGCGGAAGGATCGCCTGAGCCCAGTGGGTCGATGCTGGGGTAGCCGTGAACATGCCGCTGCACTCCAGCCTGGGTGACAGAATGAGACTCTGACTCAAAAAGAAAAAAAAGGGATTGAGTAACTTTTGGGTGCTGGCGTCCGCTCTGTGGAGTGTGACACTAGCAAACGGCCTGGGAGTCTGAATTCAATGACATTTACCTCACTGGACACTGGTTACACAGAGATACGCATCTCTGCTGAGTTCAGCAGCTTTTATCCTCTGAAATGCTATACAAACTTCATCATGGGAAAGTGGCCACAGTTTTCATTCAATCTTTAAAGAGCTCCTTGATCTCAAAAGAGAAGGGTGACTCTTGGGTTCTAGGTATTCATTTGAATAGTTCCTTCTTTAAGACAAAACTCATCCTGGGCAGGGAGGAAGCATTTTTCAGAAAATTTGTGTGATAAAAGTAATACTTATTTGGAGAAAAAACAAAACCAAACAGCAGGGACATACATAAAGTGCCTTCCCCCTAACTCTTCATCCTACTCCCCAGAAGGCATCTTGGTTAATAGTTTGTTGTCTAGGAGCTCAAACCCCTCTTCAAAATTATTTCCATTAGAGAAGCAACATCTGGTTTAGAACCCACAAGGGTCCCGGAAGAGAAACCGGAGTTCAACTGACAATGGTGGTGGCAGAATGAGAAAGGAGTCGTTGTGCAGAAAGGATCCCCCTAGAGAGGGCCCTTTGGTTCGGGCATTCCCTGGGGCTTTGGACAAGCAGAGGTCACCGTGTAGAGGAAGGATGGACACAGTGGATTGAGTCAAGGCTGCAAGGACACTTCCTCTGAGCTCTGGTGACAGGGGTCAGGGTGCTATGAGCTCATTCCTGGGGGCCTGGGCACCAGCTGTGGATGGCAAACCATAGGCCTGACATCATCGCAACACAGAACGTGGAATAAGAAACAGACAAGGTCTGTATGAAAACAATGACAAAACTTCACTTGAGGGTGTCAGGATTGACAGGGAGAGAGTGATTTTCTCCAATCTAGGGATGTCAAATCTTCTCAAAGTCAAATTTTAGTTTTAAATCAATACGTCAAAATCACAGTGGGATGCTTTTCTGGAATTCACATATCTATGTAAAAGTTTATCTGAGAATTTATGATAGAAAAAGAAGGGGTACTCCATGTGTGAGTATTGTGTGTGTGTGTGTGTGTGTGTGTGTGTGTGTGTGTGTGTGTGTGTGCATGCCAGCATCTCTACTAGCAGATGCAACAAACTTTAAAGGTACAATAATTAAAGAAGCGTGACACTGGCTCAAGTGCAGAAAGAGGTCAATAGCATAGAAGAGAAAATCAGAAACAGCCACAGGCACGAATAATTTAGAGAACAATAAAGGTGTCGGATCACATCAAGGAGAATGCATAGATTAGTCAGTAAATTGCAGGAAAAAATAAATTTCAGTCTGTCCCTCCTACTATATGACAACACAAATTCCAGATGGCTTAGATTCCTACATGAAAAAAATGAAACCAGAACTTCAGCTGAGAGCAGTGGCAGGAAGGATTTTGAGGCAACCCTCGCAAAACCGGACAGAGCCAGGCTCAGGCTCATTTTCAAAATTCTGTTTCTACACATAGCTGGTAACCACTCCACCCCAACCTACCTAAAAAGAAGACAGCATTTACATTCACAGATTTCAGAGATCACGGCTTCTCAAGGACAGACAGAGTTTTCTCCACAGCATTAAGTTACTAAAAATAAAATGAGAAAACTCTCCTACTGATTAGATCGTGCTCTTTTTCTTTTTCCCTAAAGAGGGAAGAAATCATTGAGTGCAGGGTAAGTACGCCCTGCTGGATAGTTAACTGCTATATTTGAATACTTTAACCCTGAAATAACACAAAAATGTTTGCATTCAAGTTATCAGCATTACCTTTTTAAATGCCTTTTCTACACTGCATGAGAACTTCGGAAAATTTATGTACTTGCAAAAGTCATAGAAGTAATTGATGTATTTTAAAACAAACCAAACAATACCCTGGTTAATGTTTTCTTTACCAAATCCCCCGCCCCAACCCTTCCCATATATGCATGACAACATGTACTGATTTAAGCTCTCCTCTTTTTGTGTGTGTGTGAGTTGGCACGCTCACAGCCACCCCAGCGTCGACCCACTGGGCTCAGGTGATCCTTCCGCCTCAGCCTTCCAAGCAGCCAGAACTACAGGCCTGTGCTACCACACCTGGCTAATTTTTTTTTTGTTTATTGTAGAGACAAGGTCTCACCACGTTGCCCAGGCTGGTCTCGAACTCACAGGCTCAGGCCATTCTCTCACCTTGGCCTCCCAAAGTGCTCGGATGACAGACTTGAGCCACTGTGCCCAACCTGAGCTCTCCTCTTAGAAGTGACTATGTCCTTGACAGAGCCACTCCTTAAAGTTACACTAACCAATGCTCAAAACCTGGGCAGGTCTCACAAACAAAATCTTAGCAAGAGAAGGTACAAGAGTGTATACGTCATCAGTTCTCTTCTATAAAGGTCCCAAACCAGGAAAATGAAACTATATGATTTAGAAATGAAAACACGGACCATACAATTATGAAAGAAATGAAGGAAGTATTCATCACAAATGTCCAGATAGTGGTCTACCCCT
>NW_007252907.1:283632-284634 GCF_000164805.1 Carlito syrichta | reverse complement strand
GTGGCCGGGAGCGGCCACTGCACTCCAGTCCGGGCCACAGAGTGAGACTCCAACTCAAAACAAACAAACAAACAAAAAAACAAAAACAAACACACAAACACACATTGTACTTAAAAAGTAACGCTGCCTTTAAGCATAAAGAAAGTAGAATAATCCTAGTTGTTATGTATTTTGCTTTTGCTAGAGGTTTTTTGAAGGAAAATCCAGTTCAGTGTAATTGAAAGAAACTTTGGAAAATTCCTGGGTTGTGATTTAGTCTTCAGGTTGCTACTCAAGTGAAAGCTAGGTGTTAGGCCATTCCATCTTCTATATATGGGAGTGAGCAACATTTGTTGATAAAATCACTGGATTTTTGGCATCGTGGACTACACAGTAAAGCCCAGTGAAATGGATGACTATGTAAAAATGCCAAATTAGTTACAGTTTAACAACTTAACACTAATGAACATGTTTAAAGTAAAGCTATACAGACTTTTTTTTTACTGTTGCAAACCCCATTTACAGCCATTTCAAATTAATATTTAACCAGATTTATATAAATATACACAAGTGTGTAAATGGATTGACTTGGCCCTTGATGCCTGCTCTCTGGAGCAGTTGCTGACAAGACCTCAAAAGTCTACAGCTTAGGGCAAGAGCTTAGAGAAGGAGGAACCAAAGGAAGCAGTTAACTACCCACAAGCATCTGGACTTTTAATAAATGAAGAGAAGAAATGTGAAAAATGACTCTTATACACAAATCTTCTCAGCAGCTAGGTTTAGACCAGTGCTGTCCAAAAACTTTCTTGGCGACACAGATGTTCTGCATCTGTCCAATATGGTAGCCACTGGCACTTCTGGGTAGTCACACTTGAAATGTGGCTAGTGGCACACTCACTCCACCCCAGCGTCAACCTGCTGGGCTCTGGAGAACCTTCCGCCTTGGCCCTCCAAGGCACCAGAACTATAGACGCATGCCACCACGCCCGGCTAATTTTTTGATTTATCATAGAGATGAGGTCT
>NW_007252907.1:280177-283612 GCF_000164805.1 Carlito syrichta | reverse complement strand
AAAAAAAAAAAAATTAGCCGGGTGTGGTAGCGCTCGCCTGTCGTTCCAGCTACTCGGAAGGCTGAGGCGGAAGGATCGCCGGAGCCCAGCAGGCGAGGCTGCGGTGGCCGGGAGCAGCCACTGCACTCCAGTCTGGGTGACCGAGTGAGACTCCAACTCAAAAAATAAAAAAATAAAAAATAAAAAAATAAATAGCCATACTTTGTTAGTGGTTACTGTACTGAACAGCACAGGTTTAGACCATTTTATCCACTGTAGTACCATACTCCTTCAGGAAAAGATGCTCAATTTTAAGACAACTTCGATAGTTCTTTTAGAAAAATTGCAATTATTATAGATCAAGATTGTTCCTCTTGACTTTCAGAGGAACACATATGACAAGACTGAAAACAGAAAACTCGAACAATGGGATACATCCCAACAGCCTAATCATAAGATTCCTGCCCTGCCTGGCTTGTGGTGGGTTCTTAATAAATTCTGTGGAGGAAAAAAATGGATTAATGAGTTTATGAATTAATTAGTAGGTAACCTATTTCACTCCAGACTAGGGAAATAAACCCGTACCGGCAAAGTGTAAACAATTTTTGAAATTTAGAGCCATTATCTTGCATCTTTTGCACAATGAGTTTAATGGATACATATTACAGAGAGATGGATGGGAAGTAAGTCAGTCAGCTACACTGATAGATAATTAGCTCATTATGTGGGCCTTAGTAAGAGATGAGTCCGTGTTAACTTCCCCCTGGGATGTCTTCATCCTGCATGCACTATGGACGGTTTTGGGCCAAGGCCTCTCATTGTCTCCTTAACCCAGGAGTGGGCTGGGTACTTTGTATAACAACTTTAATATTACATATTTTTTTCATACCATCAAAAGGAAAGCACAAACTACCTGTAATAATAAGAAATAACAGTGGTTATAATTTTGTCTATCTGGCAGTCATTTTTCTTTTTTGCTGTGTGCATATAATATTCTGAAATATTCTAAAGTTAAAATTAGACGGCACTTCATAGTATATTTAGTGCTTTAAAAACGTTTCCATATTGGTAACATATCTCTATGCCAATAAGTATATTTCTACCATGCCATTTTAATCCTTTTTATTGGCTGTACAGTACTCCATTGCTCAAAATAACAAATGTGAACACAAGCCTATCTCTCCCCTCTGTGTGTTTTTCTGTGGCTTTCAGAACTGACAGTTAGGTTTGCGAATCATCCTAGAAAAAGCGTTTCAGACTTCATTGCTGAATATCACTACAGTCACCTTCAAAGTACTCCCCTTGGGAAGCTATGCACTGAAGCCAGTACCTCGCCCACCCATTAAAGCAATTTTGGAACTCTTTTTCTGGAATGGCCATCAGAGCTGTCATTGTTATTTACTGAGGTCTGACAAGTCTGTGAACTTGCCACCATGCACTTATCTTGGCAGTGCGGTACAAACAACTGTATTGGAACACCCTCCCTACTCATCTGAACTGGCCCTCAATGACTTTTTTCTTTTCCTGAAGATAAAGAAAATATGGAAAGGAAGACATTTGATGACTCAGGACATCAAGGGTAATATGATGACAACTCTGATGGCCGTTCCAGGAAAAGAGTTCCAAAATGACTTTGATGGGAGGATTAGGTGCTGGTGTCAGTGCATAGCTTCCCAAGGGGCGTCCTTCGAAGGTGACCGTAGTGATATTCAGCAATGAGGTATGGAGCACTTTCTCTGGGATGAGTTCGTGAACTTAATTGTTGAACCTTGTACATTCATGCATTCACACATATGCATCTGTGCACTCTCAGACTCCATGCACTCACACACACTCTTCCATGCATTCACACACATTCGTGCATTCACACACAATCGCGCATTTACCACACGTTCATGCTTTCACACACACACACACACACACAATCATGCACTCACACACAGGCTGGCATCTGACGCAGACAGAACTCCCTCGTTAAAATGGAATCCCACTGGTTGGCTAATTGATTCACAAGTCTGCTAACTGGTTCCACACTAGCGGCTTAAACTTAAAAGTCAATGCAACACAGCCAGGGCCCCATTGTGCTTGCTGGTAACAACCTTTCACTGCAAAAGAAGGCCAAAGGGAGAGAAAGCTGGGGCCGCATCGAAAGGAAAATGCTGGGAGTCACCCCAGGCTGGAATGCACCCCAGCCCAGAGCATTCCTCAGACCGAATCCTTGCCAAGTCCTCGAGGCAGGAGCTCAGCCCCCACGGTGTCCCGTGGCCACACGGCCATGTCACGTGGCCACACTGCTGGGGTCTGCGGGGTCCATCGGCTCCTGCGACCACCGTGCGCTGAGCACCTTCACCCTCAACCGCTGTGGAACTTGCACATGGCTCCCGCTTCCAAGGACGGGAGGGTGGACTCCTCCCCCGCGACTTGAGACGACAGCAGCAGTCTTCTCTCCCAAGTCCACAGAGGCGTCCAGACACCCTTCTCCACCCTTCCCAACTCCCTGGTCTCAGCACAGCAGTGTCTCCTCTGCGGAGGGACCCTTATCCCATCCCAGTCCTGCCCTCAGGCTGCCTCACGTGGGCGTCTGCACCAGCGCCTCTAATAGGACAGTCCTAGCATTCCCCGCCTCCGTGTTCCCACGAAAGCCCTCTCTGTGTGGTCCCATCACGGCTGCGGGCCCGTGTGCTGGCATCAGCAGCGTCTCCTACCTCTCAGTCACTCTCTGAGGAGCGGGACAGCCATGACCATCCACTCTGGAGAGGGCTGCTGGGCCGAGGGGAGGGGCGCTGCAGGCTCCTGACAGGCAGCCACGCGATCCGCGCGTGTTTTCCAAGTGGTTCTGTCCTCAGTCTCATTCTGGGTATCTTAGGAGCTGACCACCACCCCTGCCTCCAGGCATACGTTTATTTGATAAACACGACACAGCCTTTGCTGTGCGCCAGGAACTGCTCTGGGCATTTCACAAGATTCACTTTTCTTTTATCGAGTCCGAGTCTCACTCTGTCGCTCAGGCTGGAGTGCAGTGGCATGGTGAGGCCACTGCAGCCTCGACCTGCTGGGCTCAGGCGATCCTTCCTCCTCAGCCTTCCAAGTGACTGGAACGACAGGCACATGCCACCACGCCCAGCTAATTTTTTGACTTATTGGAGAGAGAAAGTCTCGCCAAGTTGCCCAGGCTGGTGTCAAATCCTTGGGCTCAGGCCATTCTCTTGCCTTCGCCTCCCAAAGTGCTGGGATTACGGGTGTGAGCCACCATGCTGGGTACAAACAGTAACTTTTGAAGTCCTCAGGACAGTCACGTAAAGAAGCTACTGACTCCCACGTCCTACAGGTGGAGGAGACGAGGCCCGGTCCCTGGTCACCTGCTCTGGCCGGCTGGACTGTCCTGTCGGCCTTGAATATTGCCCCTCTTCCTCGAGAGCACAGCCTTGTTCCTTCTCCTCCTGCCCACCCTCCCTG
>NW_007252907.1:244344-280157 GCF_000164805.1 Carlito syrichta | reverse complement strand
CCCCGCAACTTTAGAAACGTGGGCCTGCACACCCACTCTGATCACACCTGTTCTACTCGCCACAATGTTACTGAACCACCTCAAGTATTTGCTTTTAATCTTCCTCTGGTGCTGAGTAAAAAGCACAACTGGTACTTAATAATTAATATTTAACTGGCGGGGCACGCTGGTTCAAGCCTGTATGTAATCCCAGCACTTTGGGAGGCTGAGGTGAGGGGATGGCCTGAGCCCATGGGTTCGAGAACAGCCCGGGTAACTTGGCGAGACCTTGTCTCTGCAATCAATAAAAAAATTAGCCAGTCACAGTAGCACACCTGTAGTTCCAGCTACTTGGAAGGCGGAGGCGGAAGGATTGCTGGAGCCCAGTGGGTCGACATTGGGGTGGCCATAAGCGTGCCACTGCACTCCAGCATGGGTGACGGTGTGAGGCTCTGACTCAAAAAAAAAAAGTAATATTTAACCAAACCAAAATGACCAATATTGCCATTATCCAAGAAAAAGAGAAAGAAATATCACCTAAAGATGTTTTTTGCTTTTTGCAGCAAATATGGATACATGTTTTCCTCTGTTCAATGGAAACAGTGTATCACACCTATCTGTGAGTGGAAATGCTGTTTCCCTTAGATCATGGTTGGCAAACTGTGGCTACAGTCCATGCCCAGTCCGCTGCCTGTTTCTGTGGGTGAAGTTTGTTGGCCCGTAGCCGTGCCCACTCACGCCAGTGCAGCCACTGCTGCTTTACTTCAAGGACTGTGTGGGCACCTGTGACCGAGACCCATGACCCGCCGAGCCTGACATATTTACTCTTTGGCCCTTCACAGGGAAAGTTTGCCGATCTCTGTGTTAGATGGAAAATAGTCAAAATGTCTAAGTAGGAAACAAAATAAGTAACAGGCAGCTACAAATAGCGGGCCTCTCTGATGGGTGCCAGGGTCATTTTTTATTTGATCCAAACAACGATGAGAGGGGCAACTCTTCCACTACTCTCAAACAATAATGCAAATCGGGGCTGGGCTCAGTGACTCAGCCTGTCATCCCAGCACTTTGGGAGGCCGAGGCGAGTGGATTGCCTGAGCCTGTGGGTTCGAGACCAGCCCAGGTGAGACCATGTCTCTACAATAAATCAAAAATCAGCCGGGCGTGGCAGCGCGCACCTGTAGCTCTGGCTACTTGGGAGGCTGCGGCGGAAGGACTGCCAGAGCCTAGTTGGTCGATGCTGTAGTGGCTGTGAGTGTGCCATGGCCCTCCAGCCTGGGCAACGGAGTGAGACTCCGACTCTGATGATGATGATGATAATGATGATGATATAAATCAGCCAGTTGTGAGCTAACTGCTTCATCACATATTTCAACATGACGACGGCATGACTTCCATGCGAGCTGGTTTTGGTCCGGTCTTGGTCCTGGTTTCTGCAAGCTACAGTTCCCCATAGTCCATCTTGCCTCTCATCTATCAACCCTTTCTGGCCACCTCTGTGCACCCAGCTCTCCTAGAATGGTGCCATCCCAGCAGTCCCAACCGACTAACCCCAGAGCCTGGGTGGCGACGACCCACTGGGTTTCTCCAGCGTCAACAGCCTGCTGGAGCCGCTCCGCCCTCCAGACCGGGCTGGCCCTAGGTTTCCTGCCATCACGCACCACCACGTGACAAGGGCTGACCTCTGCCTGGCCCACGCCAGGCTGGAGTTATCTCGCCCTGGAGGCATCCCACCGGCCACCCTGGTGAGCCGAACCCCCACCCTCCCGTGTCTGCTGGCCTGCTGCTCTGCATCTTACTGGGCTCTGCCTGGTTCCGACTTGGAGCTGGATAAGATAAAGGGAAGGAAGATAGTCCCAAACCCCCAATACATCTTCTCAAATACCACACCGTTCAACAATCACCGACCTGGTGCAGGCGCAACTAAGACCCAGTACTTCCAATTTTTTAAATTCTGTGTTGGTTTCATTGAAAGACAAGCTGTCTCTCCCCTCAAATATCAAACCCAACAGCTCTGTCATCCAAAAACAAACAAAGAAAAAAGCCATCAGTTATCTGTGGTTCTTTCTTTTTTCTGGGTGAGTATTAAGTTGGCATTTAAGAAACGTTCATTTTGAATGTTTTCAAACGCAGACGCTTGTCTATGGCTCCTTTTAAAACCACACACACACACAAAATACGGACTCTCTGACATCAGACTGCGGACCATTCTCTCAGCTGACCATTGGGCCTGCCCAGGGCCAGCCCTCTCAACACCGGCTAGAGAAAAAGAGGGAGACGAGAGGAGGCGAAATGAGAGAATCCCGGAGAATTCGGTGTGAAGAGACAAGGCTGCAGAGCCATTCCACAGGACGCCCACATGCCGAACAAGTCCCAGTAAGAAACAGCTCATTGATGTTGTCTATAACTTCCACAAAGGTAGGTGAGGCTGAGAAAGGTGGATTCAGGTCTTCCCAGAGCCACGCTGCACCCATGGGGATTGCATCTCAAGGCCAGTGGCAACGTGGTGTACCACGGAGACCAGGTTAGCAGGAACAGTGTCTGCCTATGCACGTGCTGCCTGAAGCAGGAAGAGGGCAGAGTGGGTGCTTGGACTGAGAACGCTAACGAGGCCATGGCAGGAACGTACAGGAGAGCCGACGGAAAGAAGAGGAGGCGGTCGGGCTGGGCGGCTCAGCCTGCAATCCCAGCACTTTGGGAGGCCTAGGTGAGTGGATTGCCTGAGCCCGCGGGTTTGAAACCCGCCTGGGCAACTTGGCAAGCCCTCATCTCTACAATAAATCAAAAAATTAGCTGGGCATGGTAGTGCGTGCCTGCAGTTCCAGCTACTCGGAAGGCTGAGGCGGAAGGATTGCCGGAGCCCAGCAGGTGGAGGCTGCGGTAGCCGTGAGCAGGCTACTGCACTCCAGCCTGGGCCACGGAGTGAGACTCCAACTCAAAAAACAAAAACAAATAAGCAAAAAGACAAATGCTGGCTCCTCTCTGCACTACTTGTGTGACCCCAGGCAAGTTGCTCAGCCTCTCTAGACTCAGTGTTCTCATCTGTGAAATGGAGATAACAATAGCATCTTCCCAGCAGAGAGAGAGAAATCTGTGAGATTATATTTGAGGCATTTAGAACAGTGCTGTGTAAGGGATTCTTGTGTAAATATTCACGGAGTGTCTACCATGTGCTGGGCACCAGGGATCAGATCACGACAAGGCCATGCCCACCCTAAAGGAATTCGCCAAGGACGCCACAGTCAAGAGCCACAGTGTGACATATGCGCAAAGACACAAGCTGAACCCTCCACTCTGGTTTTTACAAGTTGTATCCCACATACCGGAAGTGGGCCAACTACACTGAACACGGTGATTCTATCAGGTGCCACATCTGTGTGTCTTAAGCCATAGCACGTGAGCAGTGTGGCTTTCCTAGAGACTGATGCTCTTTGGAGGGGACCAGATGATGTGTGCCTTCGGTCTCTAAAAAGCAGAGATTGGAGTAGCTGAAGAAGTCTCTCGAAAAACAATCGAGGAGAGACTAGAGGACAGGCTCTCCCAACTGGTGCTCCTCCTTCCTGGCCTCAGTCACCCCTCCCATAAACACAGCAGTCACAAGGTGCATCGTGCCTGAGCCCGCAGGTTCGAGACCCGCCTGGGTAACTTGGAGAGACCTCATCTCGACAATAAAATCAAAAAATGAGCCGGGCGTGGTAGCGCGCGCCTGTAGTTCCAGCCTACTGGGAAGACTGAGGCGGAAAGATCGCCAGAGCCCAGCAGGTCGAGGCTGCGGTGGCCGGGAGCGGCCACTGCCCTCCAGTCTGGGCGACGCAGTGAGACTCCAACTCGAAAAACAAAAACCAAAACAAACAAAACAAAGCGCATCATGAGGGAAGGGGAACCCCGATGGACGATGTTAGATTGAGGCAAGTCTGGTGCCCTCTGGGTGTATCAGGGCTGGTTACAAAGTGGCCAGACATTGTGCAGCAGCATTTTCTTCTCTTCCTGTAGGCTCCTGGATATGTGAGGGACGGTGATTCTAGACACAAGCGAAGCCCAGCGTGAGTGCTGGTGAGCCCTTGCTGAAGGCGCTGGCAGCAGAGTTTCAGGCGTGTGAGTGCCACTGTCGGCACTAGCCTGTGGCCCAAACACACCAGCAGGCGTCATTCCCCAAGGAAGTAGACCTCTGTTGGTCTTAGATGCACTGGGAGGGGAAGAAAGAGTGTTCATGGGTGGACATCCTCTAGAGCCTAGCCCTGGTTTTCTCTGTCATCTGGGCAAGGGGACCTTGGTGTTATTGTCATTGCCACCGTGGATATTCCTGAGGCTACGGGTAAGGCCATGGGAGCCCATCGGGGGTTGTCTCTTCCTGTCCCCATCATGCTCACCTTGGGGCAGTGACTCCACTTCGGTCTGAGGCAGCAAGGGTCCTGGGTCAAGACTGGCCACTGTGGCCACGGATGGGACGAGGCAGTGTTCACCGCGCTCCCCAAACTGCACTGTGGCAATGCCGGCCGCTTCTCCCCCACATCTGTCTTTCCTGGGGTCACCCTGAGACTCATGAGTAGACCTCATCTCATGTCAGCTCTACTCAGGGAAGGTGATGTCCCGGAGCCTGCCTCTCCCCTCATTCTCCTGATAGACCTCAATCGGGCCCTTTCTCTATGTAAGACGTGTGTGCTGTGTATACATGTGTATGTACAGGCATGTGTACATATGTTTGTTCCCCTCCCTTTCAAAGGCCAAAGTCAGACAAAGTTTAGAATGAAAGAAAAGGTTGGTAGTTGGTCACTAAGAAAGCCCTGGCTAGCTTAGATGGAGCACAGTGCACAGAGACTAAATCTAACAAGCTGGATCATCAAGTATACTGGAGACATTTAAAACATAAAGAAACTAAACAAGAAAAAAATTGCTTTTTCTTTTTGATTTGGAATCTCACTCTATCACCCAGGCTGGAGGGCAGTGGCATGCCTCTTGGCCACCACAACCTCAGCCTGCTGGGCTCCAGCGATCTTTACGCCTCAGCCTTCCAAGGAGCTGGAACTATAGGCGCGTGCTACCATGACGGGCTAAGTTTTGATTTATTGTAGAGATGAAGTCTTGCCAAGTTGCCCAGGCTGGTCTTAAACCCCGGGCTCAGACAATCCACTCGCCACGGTCTCCCAAAGCGCTGGGATGAAAGACTGAGCTACCAAGCCCGGCAGAAACTAAACAAAAGCTTAGCACATCAAACACCTCAATATATAAAGGATACTATATCATGATAAAGTGGTGCTTACCTTAAGAACGTAGAGGTGGTTTAACATGTGAAAAATCAATTGATGTCATTCACCATGTTTTAGAAAACTATTCAATTATTTCCATAGAGGCAGAAAAGGCATTTAACAATATTCAACATTCTGATTAAAAATTCTAGGTTAGGCATGGTAGCATAAGCCTGTCATTCCAGCACTTTGGGAGGCTAAGGCAAGAGGATCACTTGAGCCCTGCAGTTTGAGACCAGCCTGGGCAGCACAGTGAGACCCTGTCTCTACAAAAAAGTTTAAAAAAAAATAGCCAGATGTGGTGGCATGAACTGTACAACACAGCTGTAGTCCCAGCTACTTGGGAGGCTGAGATGGGGGGATCTCTTGAGCCCAGGAGTTGGAGGCTGAAGTGAGCTATGGCTGCACTACTATACTCCAACCTGGTGACAGAGCGAGACTTTGTCTCTAAAAAAAATAAAAATAAAAATAAAAATATTCTACCCTGAGACTTTTGCCAAATTATTCACAATAGCAAAAACATGGAACTAACTGTCTTGCCCATCGAAAGAGGACTAAATAAAGAAAATGTGGTACATATACATGATGGAATATTACACAGCCATAAAGAAGGACAAAATTATGAGCTTCACAGCAACTTGGATAGACTTAGAATCTATAATGCTGAGTGACCTATCACAGAAACAAAGAACTGAGTACCACATATTCTCACTCATAAATGAACCTTGAACAATTATTGTTATACTATAAGAAAAGGATTGGCAGTAGTGGGAAACTTCTGGCGGGGGAAGGCACACCTTATCAACAAGGGTACCTGCATCATGAACATTTGTATACCTAACCCTGAATTGTACCCCACATCTTTAAAATTAAAAATTTAAAAAAAAATTTAAGTGAACTAGAAGAGAATGCCCTTAATCCAATAAAGAGCATCTATTAAAAATATAGCGAACATCATATTAATGTTGAAAGACTGAATGCCTCCCTTCGTACAAGGAATAAGTCGAGGACCTGCTCTCTCCACTCTCATGCAACATCTTACTGATGACTTCGGCCACTGTGATATGGCAAGAAAAAGAAACAGCAGGCACCTAGTCTGGAAAGGGAGAAGTAAAGGTGTCTTTGTAAACACTGTTTTTTGTTTTTGTTTTTTGAGTTGGAATCTCACTCTGTCGCCCAGACTGGAGTGCAGTGGCCGCTCCCGGCCACCGCAACCTTGACCTGCTGGGCTCTGGCGATCCTGTAAATGCTGTTTTTAACGTAGAAAGTTGAATGAAATCTACAAAAAAAGGTGACTGGAATTCATAAGTTATTTTACTAAGGTTGTAGATGACAGAATCAATGTACAAAAACCACTTGTATTTTAGTTAGATAGAAGGAATAAGATCTAGTGTTTGGTAGCACAACAGGATAACTATAGTTTTCAATAACTTACTGTACATTTCAAAATATCTAGAGAGTTGGGATGTTCCCAGTGCAGACAAATGATAAATGTTTCAATGGATGGAGAGCCCAGTTTTCCAGATTTGATCATCACACATTGTGTGCTGCATGGATGCCCTCAGTATGGACAATTATGATGTATCCATAAAAATTAAAAATAAGAAATCAATTGTTCTATACAGAGAAGTGAACCATCATAAATTGAAATTAGAAAAACCAATTTACATCTAAAAATTTGAAACAGGAATAAACCTAATGAAAGAAGGGGAAGACCTTTTACAGTGAAAACAACAATAGCCGAGAGAGACTAAAAAAGACCTAAGAAAATGGAAAGATATACTCTGTTCATGAGACAGAAGATGTAATGTTTTTGAGACATAAATCCTCCTCGAATTGGTCTATAGATTCAACACAATCTCAATTTAAATTCTAGTAGGTTTTTTGGTAGAAACCGACATGTGGATTTTAAAATGTAGACAAAAATGCAAAGGACTTGGAGTAGCCAAAACAACTTTGAAACAGAACAGAGGTGAAGGGCTCAGATTATCTGATTTTAAGATGAACTATAAAACTATAGCAGTCAAAACAGCATAGTATTGGCATGAAGACAGGCAACCAAACTGAACAGAATAGAGTCCAGAAACAGACTCATACATATACGGACAGCCAATGTTGCTTTACAAAGGCAATTTAGTGGAGAAGGGATAGTCTTTTCAACAAATGACACTGGGACAATCAGATATCCAAATGTCAAAAGATAAACAGACAAAAAAAGAACTTAAGTTCGTACCCCACACCATACACACAAATCAGCTGAAAATAGTTACCAGGCTAAACCCATAACACAAACTCTAGTATGTGTGCCTGGGATAAAACACAGGAGACAATCTTTTTGAGTCTGGATTAGAGAAGAATCTCTTAGATGTGTCTGCAAAAACATGACCCATAGAAGAAGTTAACACATTTTACTTCACCAAATTAAAATCTGCTCTGTCACTGCAGAGAAAATTAAAAGACAATCCACAGACTAGGAGAAAATATTTGCAAAGCACATGTCTAATAAAGGAAATATCTAGGATATATAAAGAAAATATAATAAGAAACTCAATACCAAGAAAACAATCCAAATAAAAATAGGCAAGAGATTTAAGCACACACTTCACTAAAGATGACGGTTGGTAAATAAACACATGAAAAGATGGCAACTCACACTACATACATATTACATACATATTGTGTCATTAGGAGAGTGCAAATTAAAGCCACAATGTAATTTCACTTAGTGTCTATTAAAATGGCTAAAATTAGGAGAAACTGGTACCAAATGTGGGTTAGGATGTGGAAGAACTAGAACGCTTATACAATTGTGGTAGAAGTGCAAAATGATATAGCCATTTTGGAAAACAGTTTGGTAGTTACTTAAAAAATCAAACACGCACTACCACATAACCTAGGTTTTTACAGAAGAGAAAAGTGTATGTCCATCAAGGCTTGTACTCAAGCAGCGTTATTTGAATAGTAAAAGTTAGGAGCAATATAAGTGTCAACAACTGAATGGAGAAACCAATTGTGATATATAGGATATGTAAGTATAGATATATCATATATAACAAAATACATATATATAGTAGAATACTATTACTAATATATTATTTAGCAATAAAAAGGAGTGGACTGTTATATATGCAACACAGCGTGGATGAATTTTAAAATAATTATGCTGAGTGAAAGAAGTCAGATAAAAAAGAGTATATCGTGAATGATTTCATTTACATAACTCTTTGGAGAACAAAGATAATATATAGTGTGTGGAAAGCAAATCAGGGTCCCAGAAAGGAATGGGGGGCAGAAGGAATCACAAAGAGGTAGGAAGACATCTAGATAATGATGGATATATTTTCTTTCTTGATAGTGGTGATGCTTCTACAGGTGTGTACATGTGTCAAAATTCAACAAATTGTACATATGAAATATGTGCTACTTATTACACGGCTCTTACACCTCAAAAGTGTTAAATGAAATGCAATGAAAAAAATCCACAAGAGTAAGAATCCTTAAGTGAGAATACGCTAACTTTGAGGCAGGTAGGGGCTGTTTTGGGGGTGGGTATCACGGCTTCTGGGGCCAGTGGCAACGTTCTATTTCTTCCATGTATCATGTACGCAAATTATATCATGGATTATTTGTCTTGTGTGGTTTTCTGCATCTGTGTTTTGTTTTACAATAAAAAGATTCAAAACTTTTCTTTAAAGCAAAAAACGACACCTAAGAAAACAATGGCTTGTGAGGAGGGACACCGAATGTGACTCAGCTTCTGACAGGCGCCTTCCCAGCTCTCCCATTCCGGGACCGTACAATACCGAGGAAAGGGAAACTGACACGATACGATCCGTGGCCAAATTGAAAACGAAGTTCAGCAAAAGAGCCGAATGGCTGGGGCGTTTATGACCATTTCCTCAGTGTCGAGGGGAAGCTGCTGAATGCTATCTGAAGCTGGGTGTGTCCTGTGACCTTCCAGACGGCAGTGGGTGGGAGGCGGGTGGACCCCGCGGAGCCCTGGGCCAAGGAACGGATGTCGACGGTCAAAGCCAGGGACAGATCCCAGCAGGCCGTGGCATACCCAGAGGAACCTCATTGGGAGTGTGAGCAGGTAGGGGCAGGCTCTGGAGTCTGGCTCTGTGAACCGCTCCACCCGCTACCCGAGTCAGTCTCTGTGGTCGCCATCCCTGTCCCACCTGTGAGGAGGTAACGACCTATGGAACGTTGTGAGGATTAGGTGAGATAATACCTGGCAGCACCTACAACAATGCCTGAGCCTCTGAAAGAATGCCACTGTGTGTGCCACTGAACTTTTAAACTTATACACTTTGAATCAAGCGATCCTCCCACTTTGGCCTTCCAAAGTGCTGGGATAACAGGCATGATCTTGGTGATCTTTTTTTTTGGAGGGGTGGCACTTGTTGAGCTTTTTAGTGATTCTTTTATTCACTTAATATATTTATTGAGCACCTACTAGTGCTAAGCCCTGGTTATGCAGAGACCCATGGGACCATGTGCCCTGCTTTCAGGATACCTGCCTTGGTCGGGCATGGTGACTCAAGCCTGTAATCCCAGCACTGTGGGAGGCTGAGGTGGGAGGATTGCCTGAGCCAATGGGTTCGAGAACAGCCTGGGCAACTTGGAGAGACCTCATCTCTACAGTAAATCAAAAAATTAGCCAGGGGTGGTAGCTCACACTGGTAGTTCCGGTTACTTGGAAGGCTGGGGCGGATGGATCCCCTGAGCCCTGCGGGTTGAGACTGTGGTGGCTGTGAGCATGCCACTGTACTCCAACCTGGGGGACAGAGTGAGACTCTGACTCAGAAAAAAGAAACAAAATCAGATACCTGCCTCTACCAGGTGCCAACACATTTCCTCCACAAGGGCATGTACCTGGGGCAGAGAGTACAGCTTGAACGGTGTGTGCATATTGTTCAGAGTGCAGAAACCTTGAGTCACAATCATCCCACCTGAAAGCTTCTGCAGACAAGATCTGAGCTCAGCCCCAGCTCACCGGACTGGCTGGCATGGCCATGGGAGTCTTGGGCATCAGCAGCCCACTGCCATGGTGCTTCTCTGGAGGGTCAGCAAGTGCCAGTCCCACTTGGCAAAGTGGAATACTTGCAGATGCATGTCAGGAGAGGTGTGCAATTGGGATGAAAACAGGGGCAGAGGTAATGGGAGAACAGAAGAGGGAGCAGACCACAAGCACGGCTCGCGTGGAACTGCTGTGGCACCGACTTGCCCTGGGTGCGTGGGTTGGAAGCCAGGTCCTAGAGCCCGGCAGCCATGTTCAAGTCCAGTTCTGCCACTTGCTCACCTAGGGCTGTAAGCAGGTGATGACCCTGTGTTCCTATCTCCTGACCTGTAAAGTAGAAATCTAGCAGCCCTACTCTCTAGGCTGCTGTGAGCCGCAGATGCCGCTG
Source organism: Carlito syrichta (assembly GCF_000164805.1). NCBI lineage: Eukaryota > Metazoa > Chordata > Mammalia > Primates > Tarsiidae > Carlito > Carlito syrichta. Next base: position 269,527 of record NW_007252907.1, on the reverse strand, counting down.
CTCAGTGGAGGAGACCCATGTGTCAGCTGACTGCAGATGAACAGAGCATGCTGAGCTCTGCTATTATGAAACTAGCTTAGTTATTAATGGAAAATAAGCTTCTCCTTATACATATATATACTGTCCCCCACCATACGTCCTAAATACCACTGAGCTACACCCAGGGAGCGCTGGCAGGGGGATGTGGCCCGAGGGAACCAATGGGGACAAAGCATCAGGCACGTCTGGTGGCCATGGCCCAGGGTCCGCAGAGGTGTGGGCACCCACAGACACAATCCCACCCCAGCAGCTGGACTGCACGCTCCTGATTCACTGCCTAGAGATGGGCCCACGCCCAGGCTGGTCGTCTTTGGAGAGCAAGGCAAGGGTCTTTGTGTGTGAAGGGGAGGCGGGCATCCAGCAGGACTGTGCTCCAAAACGGAGGTCGGAGGTCGCAAGCCCAGACTTCGCTGACCATTTGGGAAGCGGAGAGAAGACTGACCAGAGCCAGCCACCACCCGCTAAGATCAATCTGGCACAGGAAGCCGCCTCTGCTCGCCCTTTTCGCTCATTATATGCTAACTGTAATATATTAGCATGCTAGCAGGCACTCTCCCCGGCACCATGACAGTTGACAGTTACCATGGCAACCCCCAGACCAGGCACCCTACCCGGTTTAAAAAGGGGAGGAGTCCTCGATTCTGGGAGCCCCCCCACCTCTTCCCTAGAAAACTCATGAATATTCCACCCCTTGCTTAGCATATAATCAAGAGACAGCTACAAACATGAAACCCCAGGACCCCTGGCTGCCATTCCTCCTACAGACCAGCCTGGGCCACAGGTTTCAGTCAACCCACTTTCATTTTCCAACCGAAACCCCGGTGATGCACCGGGGCTGTTCTGCCTATGAGTCTCTTTCTTTAATAACTTACTTTTCAGGCCAGGCGTGGTGGCTCAAGCCTGTCATCCCAGCACTTTGGGAGGCGGAGGCGAGGGGATTGCCTGAGCCCAGGGGCTCAAGACCTGCCTGGGCAACTTGGTGAGACCTCGACTCTACCATAAATTAAAAAATTAGCCGGACATGGTGGCATGTGCCTGTAGCTCCAGCTACTTGGAAGGCTGTGGAGGAAGGATTGCCTGAGCCCAGCAGGTCGAGGCTGTGGTCACCGTGAACGTGCCTCTGCACTCCAGCCTGGGCGACAGAGTGAGACTCTAACTAAAAAATAAAATACAATAAAAAACGTATTTTTCCTCTCCTATTATAGCGCACACTTGAATTCCTTCCTGCGTGAAGCCAAGAACCCTCTTGGCTTCTCAGGTGAAACCCAATTCTGAGGTTTGCCTGCATAAACTTCCTTGGCGATTCTGGCAGGACCCTCACTTTGGGGTGCTCGGCCTGTATGGGCTGTGTGGGACCTGTCTTCTGGATCTCCTGGAAAGAGACGGTGTTGAACCACAACTGGGTAGCAGGGCCACACACCGCAGGATGACGGGAGCTTGGACCAGACGGGTGTTTGTGTCCCAATTCTGCCTTTAAAATGCAACACTCAGTGTGTCATGCTTTGAATATGAGGCTTGAATGCCTCTGCAGCAGGGGGTAATCACGATGTCCTGTTACACTGTATTTTACATACTTATGTCTGGGGATTCCTGCAAATGCATGCCAGAGGAATATGCTCATCACCTCTTTCTTTTTTCCTTTTTTTTTTTTTTTTGAGTTGGAGTCTCAGTCTTTCAAACGCAACCGAAGGCGTGGGCTTTCTGCTTGCACCGTCAGTTTCAGAACCTAAGTCTGGGTCCCTAGGAACATGCTAGGGGTTCCTGACGCTCAGAAGCTGACGGGAATGGGCTTTGGGAGGACATGGGAGAGGACCACGGAAAGACATGGGAACCACCGGGCTCAGGGTGGGCTTTGGAGGGAGTGGAGGACCCGCCTCCGTGGAAGAAGATGAGACGTATGGAGAAGACGGTGCACTGTGAAGACTAGAGGCACCACCTTTACAGAAGGGGAAGGCCTCGTGCTCCACGAAGGCCGGAGACACCGCCTCTCACGGAAGGGGCAAGCCACACACTCTGTGAAGACCGGAGACGCTGCCTCTTGCAGAAGGGGAAAGGTACGCGCTCAGTGAAGACCAGAGACACTGAAGTCGCGGAGTCACATGCTCTGCCCAGGGGCTGAGCCTGGGGCCACGGGCACGCGGTGTCAGTCCTGCCTCTGGGAGCAGGACCGGGGTGTGCAAGTAGGAAGGACTGACGACGAGGGCCCGAGACCCAGCACGGCCCAGAGCTGAGGACACGTGGAGGCCTGGGCAGGCCCTGCTGAAGGGCACCCGCCTCCTGTCCTCTCTGCCACCCAGTGTGGAAACGAGCTTCTCTCAACGACACGAGTGTCGCTAGAGAGGGCGTCACTCAAACAACCAGGGCCTGAGTGGACGACAGGAAGAAGCCATTGCACTCCCTTGTCTTTCTGCCTTGTGAACTTCTCCCCCCCACAGCCCCCCAGGCCTTCGGACACTCTCCCCTGACTCCCGCACTGCAGACTTGCCCGAGCCCCGGTGGATGGTGCAGAAAACCCGCACACGGGAGGCCATGGCTGCAGGCCCCCGCTTGGGAGAGACAGGATATTTCAGGAGTGGCGCTCGTCTTTTCAGGCTACAGATAACCCAAACCAGCAGGATTTCACACCGGGCTCTGGAATGAGGACGTCACTCACTCAGGGGGACACAGGCCCAGCCCCCGCCTCTCCGGTCTCCCGGGTGGCTCCTCCTTTCTCTGCCTCTTCCTGAATTCAGAGGCCTTACCTGGCCAAGTGTGGCAGGTCCACATTCTCAGAAAAGCAGACTCAAAAGCTTCCTTTCAGAGCTCCTGGGATGCTCACAGCCTGCACTAGACACTGTCCTGGGACTCACAACAGAGTGGAGACCAAAACAGTGGGGTGGGGGGAAGGAGAGAGTCGAGACTCGCCGACCCGTCTCTCTAGACCGAGGCAGGGCAGAGCTCCCAGACTCTGGCTCCATCTGCACCTGTAAGGGGTGTCCTTTGAGATTCCAGCCTGGGAGTCCCAGTCCTCCCCTCCTCCCAAAGATGGGTGCTCACACAGACAGCGGATACTTCCACATCACCGTGAGGACAGTTTTCACACATCTCTGGGCTCGCACTCCTGGGCTGGCATGCACACACACTTCCAAGGCCATGCCTGTGGAAGACTGATTCACATACACAAGGAGGAGAGCTCCCTTTTAATAACTGACCGGGGCCAGGCTCGGTGGCTCAGCCTGTCATCCTAGCACTTTGAGAGGCTGAGGCGAGAGGACTGCCTGAGCCTGCGGGTTCGAGACCAGCCCAGGTAACTTGGCGAGACGTTTTCTCTACAACAAAATAAAAAATTAGCCATGGGAGCACGCACCTGTAGTTCTGGCTACTTGGAAGGCTGAAGTGGAAGGATTGCTGGAGCCCAGCAGGTTGACACTGGGCTCCAGCCTGGGCGACAGAGTGAGACTCTAGCCTGGGAGACGGAGTGAGACTCTAACTCAAAAAAGGAAAATAAAATAAATAACTGACCGGGTCAAGACAGATGTTGTTCACTGGAAAAGTCACCAATACACGCACAGACAAAACATACTCCAGTCAAGCTGGCTGCCTTGTCCTGATGTCTTCGACTCTGCTCTCCAAAGATAAATTAAGTCTATGTGACTCATGCCTCAGGAAAATCATGCTAATAAACGGGCCAAATGCACATGGATCATAGACACAGAAGAGTATAAACGTAGGAAACTTTTCTGAAAGTCGCTGCCCTGGGCCTACGAAATGGAACGTGACTTTATTTCTTCCTTCTACCCTCAATCTTGACCTTATTCCAATATCTGATCTTCCGTGCCTTCCAGCAAAGTGTCCCCGGCACAGGGCAATGATGTGAACACCTGGAGAGGAGCCAGCATGGGCCGAGGGGCCATCACAGCTCTGCCATTTTTGACAGCTTTTAGATGGCACAGTTTAGACAAACTGGTTTGTGCACTGATACTGTGGCTTCCCGAGTAGAACTTGACCTTGGTCAGGCTTATCCAACTAATAATCTCAAGTGTTATAAAAGGACAGTACCAAAGATCAACAGAAAAGGGAACAGGGAGTCCTGATGGAATGGGATGGGAGAGGAAGACAGGCAGACTTCGTGGAGGAGCTAGCAGCTGAACTCTGTCTTGAAGGATGAACAGGAGCTTTCCAAAGGGTCAGATGGGGAGATGGGGGTGATCCCAGGAGCGTACAGGGAATGTGAAAGTCTGAACCATGGTGGGTCTGGGTAACGGCCGGCAATGACTGGGGACGAGGCTGGGCAGAGGAACTGGAGGAGGTTGAAAACCAGCCTTGGACCAAGGTCTTCTGCTAAGGGTGTAAGGAAGGACGAGATCAACCAGACAGCGATTAATCTAAGTCCTAGCGTGCAGATAAACCATAAAGCCTGGCATTTAAAAAAATAAAAAACAATGTATTTGTTTGACCCGAGGAAAGTCAGCAATGTTACCTCTGCACATTGCCATGTTGGAGTTGTTTTTTTTGTTGTTTGTTTTTTAAATCTTCTTATGGGCTATGTATTGCTTGTATGACAAAAAGGGGAAATCATTAACACACGTGGACAGAACAGGGGTGGACAAGTCACATGGGAAGGTAGGCGCCACGGAGGGCGACGGAGGCTGAAGAGACTGCCTGCCATCAACACCCAAGTCACTACAGAAGAGCAGGGTGAGACAGAGCAGGCAGGGGCTGCTACAGTCCCAGCACCTCCGGGGCTCACCGGGCCAGCTCTGAAGTGTGGCGTCCTGGTCTGGGGACCACAGTTTAAAAGGGCTGAGTCTGTCTGGAGGAAGAATGGGGAAGATGTCTGAGGGCTGAGTCATGAGGAAGATGAACCACACCGGAGACCTTATGGGTCACCGAGCCATCTTCAAACACCTGGCGAGCAGCCACGCCAGTGAACCGTCAGATCCGTTCTCAGCGGTTCTCAGATGCAGAACTGATGCTGAGGGCCGCTGTTGCAAGAGGCCAGTTTTGGCTAGATATAGGAAAAGCCATCTTTAACTCACAGTGTCATGGCTGAAAGTGACTGAGACTGTCTCCAACATCTTCATTGCTGACAAGAGTTGACTCGTGTGAGGGCAGGCGGCTTATCCTCTCTGCCCTTCAATGGCCAGGGGAAGAACAAGGGCCAGCCGACCCTCAAGCCTCCAAGTCCTACTTTCTTGCTCCCACGCTGCCTCGCACCAAAGGCAGACCCAGCAGCCCGTGGCCTGCTCGGGAGGTGGGCTCTCCGTCTCTGGGCGTGTCCAGTCCCAGGCCAGATGGCGCCTGTCTCGGCACTCCCAAGGTGTGGGATGGGCAGTCTCGAAGACTGCTTTCAAGTCTATGCCCTCAGACTAACATACCCACATGTCTGTGGACACCTGAGCTCGGAGCCAGCACCCACTGCAGAACTGAGTCCCAGTTTTACAAGCAAGCACACCGCTTGCCCCAGATCTTAATCTCTTTTCCAACGAACAGACATGCCAGGAGCCAGAAAATGGCTTTTCATTGATGAATGTGTCGCCTCCGGTTCACGAGTAACGAGGGAAGTCCTGTCCTGTCCGTTCCTTGAAGTAGAGTCAGGGTCTGTTGAATTTTGGGAAATGACCTGAAAATTAGGGCAGTGTCAAGTAGAGCTCTGACATTCCAGAGAAGTCTAGGAACTCAGGAGCATATGAGGAAGGGGGAGAAGCTTTCAGCTCCCCATTTTCTCAGAATCTACCGTGCTTAGCGCTGGGGTGACAGCCTGATGGGTCATCCCACACCTCACATGTGACAGTACTGGGTGGGGGAGAAATATCTGTCTGTCTTCTTTGACCCCGACTCCGCCAACGAGCAACTGCAAAATCTCTAAGGAAGGGACTGAGGCCATCTGGGTGTGCTCAGTGCCATGGCAGAATGCCACTTGCAGTCACCATGGTGTAGATTAGAACAGCACTCCAAGTATTTTCATTCATTTTGGCCTCTGCCAAGAACGGACGTGTCCTCTTCCCCTCCTCCCCAGCCCCACCCGCCACACTTAAAACCCCACCCACCCATCAGTAACTCAGCTGTTGACTTGGCTCACAATCCTAGGAAGGGCTGCACCGTTGACCTCACGACTGCACAACAGAGTCGGGACTCTCCTGCAGGGAACGGACAGGACAGGATTTCCCTCATTACTCACAAACCGGAGACGACACATTCATTAAGGAAAAGCCATTTTCTGGCTCCTGGCATGTCTGCTGTTTGGGAAAGAGATTAAGATCTGCGGCGAGCAGCGCGTTTACTGGTGAAACCGGGACCCAGGTTCTGCAGTGGGTGCTGGCTCTGAGCTCAGGTGTCCATAGATGTGTGGGTATGTTAGTCTAAGATAAAACTGTCAGGTGGGTGATGCTGTGCTGTGATATTGTCTTTGCTCTGAGGTTATTCCAGGCCCCCAGATTCTCATTTTTCCTTGCATTGCCTTGTGCCCTCTTTGGATGGAACTTCTAGTATGTTCCAAGCATCACACTCCCTTTCCTACTGGATCCAGTGACCTCTTGTCCTCAGGGATGTACTTTGTGCTTTCCAGGATGACAATTAGTTGCTTAACAAAGTGTCATCTCCTCTCTTCTGTGTTCCCTCCCTCCTTCCCCTCCTCCACCATCCCCTCTTTTATTGACTAAACGTCCTTTATTTTCAAATGTTGTGCTATATGTTTCACATGCATGGTCTTATTTATCATTCTCTTTTTTTTTCTTTTTTCTTTTGAGCTGGAGCCTCACTCCATCACCTAGGCTTGGAGTGCAGTGGCACACTTATGGCTACCTCGGCGTCAACCCGCCTCAGCCTTCCAAGTAGCCGGAACTATAGACACGCACTACCATACCCGGCTTGTTTTTCAATTTATTGTGGAGATGAGGTTTCGCCAAGTTGCCTGGGCTGGTCTTGAACCTGTGGGCTCAGGCAATTCTCTCACCTTGGCCTCCCAAAGTGCTGGGACTACAGGCTTGAGCCACTGTGCCCGGGCTTTATTTATCATTATTTCTATTCTAGTTTTCCAGATGATTGAAATAACTTGCCCAGGCTAAAGCGATGTGCTAGAGATTAGATGCAAACCATCTCCGTCCCCTAATTCCTAAACCTGTTCACCACCACGCTATCACAGAGGACCTAGAGGGGAGCCCAACTCCTGTCAAGAAATAACTTTGCAATTCATATTGGAAATTGTATCCTGGGTGGCTCACATATGCTTATTTCAAATGAGAAGAAGCCCTCTGATGCAAAAGTGAGGCTTGACATGAAGTTAACTCCGGGCCTCTCAGCCAGAACGAGGGCAATGGAAAGACGTGGCAGAAGGCATTGCGAATGAACGCCAGAACCCCGAGAGATGCGGGAACCAGGGAGCAGGCTGGAGAGGCTGGGAAACGAGACATGGCAGGGCTTGACTTGGGTCATGTGGAAGTTTGGGCAGCTTGGAACAAGCCTTTTTGCCTGACACATAAAGGCCAGTTAGAAAGGGTCTGGGGTAACATGCTGAGAGGGATTTTTTGATCTAGGAAAAAAAAGAGTACAAAATGTTTTCAAAAACTGAGTGTGGTGGTGGTACATATAGTCCCAGCTACTTGGGAGGCTGAGGAGGGAGGATCGCCTGAGACCAAGAGGTCTGGGCTGCAGTGAGCTATGATTGCATCACTGCACTACGGCCTGAGACTACAGAATGAGACTCTAATTCTTAAAAAAAAAAAAAAAATAGACCACACTCGGTGGCTCAGCCTGTCATCCCAGCACTTTGGGAGGCTGAGGCGAATGGATTGCCTGAGCCTACGGGTTCGAGACCAGCCCGGGCAACTTGGCGAGACCTGTCTCTACAATAAATAAAAATTATCCAGGTGTGATAGCGCATGCCTGTAGTTCCAGTTTCTTGGAAGGCTGAGGTGGAAGGATCGTCAGATCCCCACAAGTCAACGCTGGGGTGGCCGTGAGTGTGCCATTGTACTCCACCAGCCTGGGCGACGGAGTGAGACTCCGACTCAAAAAAAAAGGAGACCGATTAGAGCACCTGGCATGTGACAGGTACTCCACGGAGTCTAAAGACTGGATCTAAATTCCACAGAAAGACATCGGAAGAACTTTATACATTGAAACAATGTATGATTAGGCTCATGAACCATCCTAGAAAAAGTGCGACATACTTCAATGCTAAATATCACTGCAGTCACCTTCAAAGCACTTCCCTTGGGAAGCCATGCACCAACGCCAGCATCTAGTCCACCCGTCAAAGCAGTTTTGGAACTCTCTCTGGAATGGCCATCAGAGCTGCTGTTATCTGTTGAGGTCTGACAATGAAGTTTGCGAACTTGCCACCGTGCGCTTATGTTGGCAGCACTGTACAAGTAACTATCGGAACACCTTCCCCACTCAGCTGATCTGGTCCCCAATGACTTTTTTCTTCACCCAAAGATAAGGAAATATTGAAAGGAAGACATTTGATGACATTCAGGACATCAAGGGCAATACGACAACAGCGCTGAAGGCCATTCTAGAAAAAGAGCTCCCAAATAAGCAAGTTTGAGAGGTGAACTAGGCACTGATGTTGGTATGTAGCTTCCCAAGGGGAGTCCTTCGAAGGTGACCTAGTGAAGATCAGCAGTGAGGTATGTAGTACTTTTGCTATTTTTTATTTTTTGAGGTGAAGTCTCACTCTGTCACTCAGGCTGGAGTGCAGTGGCACGCTCCTGGCCACTGCAGCCTCGACCTGCTGGGCTCAGGTGATCCTTCTGCCTCAGGCTTCCAAGTAGCTGGAACTATAGGCACACATCACCATGCCTGGCTAATTTTTTTTTTATTTATTGTAGAGATGAGGTCTCACCAAGTTGCACAGGCTGGTCTTGAACCCTCAGGTTCAGGCAGTCCTCTCACCTCAGGCTTCCAAAGTGCTGGGATTATAGGCATGAGTCACGGCATCCGGCTTGTAGCACTTTTTCTAGGATGAGTTGATGAACTTGTCAGACCTTGTATAATGGATTCCAAGTTCTAAGATTAAAGACATATCAAACTCTGTGTAAAGAATGACATTTTATGTGGTTTAAGCTCAACAATGTGTACATGCTCAATAAAGTCTTTATTCTCTTAGGAAGCAATTTTAAACAATCAGAATTTGCTAAGTAAATGTATTCGAGTCCTAAGTCATCCTGCAATGCTTATAATCATTATGAAATGAATTTCCGTGAATCCCTACACAGAGACTTGTCCTTCTTTCTTTTCTTCTCCTATCCATGAAAATCACAGGGAAATAAAACTCCTATTTAGGGAGCAGAAAGAGAGAGCATTGCGAGGTAATAAAGTCTAAACCTGGTTCATTAAGAAAGAACAACTGGAATTCTAACCGTCTGCAGGTCAGGGATGGTGGAGAAACAAAAACAAAGGATGGAATGATTATTCCTCTGCTGACACTTGATTTTTCCTGAAGCCAGATGTTAGCTACCTTACAGAGAAAGGTACCAGGTACAAAGTTATACTTGGCGTAAACCCTGTGATGATGACTTTCACTGGAGGGAAAGAGTGTCGAGTTTTATGTGAGAAGGAAGCAGAGGTCCTGCCATGGCCCCACAGAGGACCACAAGAACACAGGGGGCTCATCGGTGAAATGTCCAGGTGGAGAAGTGCACTGGGTTAAGAGCCAAAGACAGAGGCTTTGGGAAATATTGTGGGAAAGACAGATTCCCCTGAAATGTGTGTCTTAAAACTCTTCCGTAGGAAAAAGTAAAACTATTTCTTCTGAGACAGCAGAGTTCTAAAGCATACATAGAGAAGAAAGAACAACGGACAGGCTTTAGGCTCAGGTTCAGACTGACCTTTGATGAACGCTTTGGCTTCCCATTCAGGTCTCTGGGTGCAAGCCGGAAGAGCCAGCACATCAGGAAATGTTTCTAGACATTGTCTCTCTTCCTGGGTAGCTGCCGCTTCCCTGTGGCTGTCCACCGACCGAAGCCGAGTGCCACACTTTTCAAGAGCAGCAGAGCTCAAGGGATGACAGAGACAGCACTGCTCAGTTTTGGCTTCAGAATAGATTTTGAAAGTTATAAGGAAAACAGTAGGCATGAGTGTCTGGCTTTCAATTTCGAGAACCAGACACCTGAAGGAGAAGCTGGAAAAACCTTTCCTTGGTTTCCTGTGACTGGGCTTTCCATATCCAGAGTCACTCTGCGGACACAGGGGCCAAAGCATCTTCCAGCACGCTTCTGAGGAAGGCAAATGTTGGACGTGAGTCAGGGGCAACCTCTCTCCTCAGGAGGAGGTGGGGAAAATCTCTCTTGGACTGGACTAGTATTTCTCTGGAGAATGTGGAGGTGGTGAGATGAGTGTTAACTCGAGGCTTGGGTCCCTCCTCAGACACCCAGGACCCTTCACGCCCCTACAGTTATGAAGTGGAGAAGAGGTGACGGGAAGGAACGCATAGCACCCTGGCGAAAAGTTCACGCTGCAGCATGATACTTGGAAACAGGGCCTGGGCCTCGAGCCACAAGGAGACGGCACTCACCGAGCAACAAAGGGCTGGGCGTGTCCAGGCCCCACTGTGCCCCAGGACCCAGGCCAGAGCCTGGAGTGGGGAGAACTGGGAGTTCCCACAGGCTCCTCAGGCTGCAGGATGAGAAGGCGAGAAGCCTGGCGATCCTGCCACCAGGGGAGGAGGACGGTGTCTGTGCGGAGCTTGGGCCAGGAGCCCAAGAGCTGCAAGAGGGAAGTGGCTGGCCCATGGCTGATGGGAGTGTCCAGTGCTGTGGAAGAGGGCAAAGACCGAGCGGGTGGGGTCCTCTGAGACCAAGTGTGGCCAGTGCCGGAGACTGCGTTGACCTGGGAAACCTGAGGCTTGAAGCAGAAGGTGACTCAGTTACCCTCAGTGAGTGAGCTGAGAAGAACGCATTGAAGACACAGGTTATAGACCAAGGTGCTTTCTTGCCCACAATGGGATTGTGCCTTTTAAAAACCTGCTACACACGAACACTTGGAGCTGAGGAACTTGGGAGCTGGAGAAAGGGCAGGCTTGGTGGGGGTGGCACCGCGGGCCTTTAATCCGGGACCTCCATCGGCAGGGGCCCAGTCCTCGCCGAGCCCGGGGTCTAGCGTGCAGCATTTTTTTGGTGAGAGAAACAAGGGATTTCAACTATGCACCAGTGGGGGACGTGGGAGGAAAAAAAGACGTTTTAAGACATTTAAAATTTGCGGCTCGTGGTTACCAGTTTCCTTAGGAGACATAATATTTTTTTTCCTCTAGTCTCAAAAAATGCTTTGGACGAAACTCAAGAAGGTTGGGTCGAATGTTTCTCAGACTGTCTCCAAGCAGACTAAAATACCAGCAAGCGCAGGGCCACAGGCAGAGGCCTACAGCTGGCCGAGCTTCACGATTCACGTTGGATGCGCTCCCCCCGCCCTGGCGTGCCTGCCTGAAGATGCGGTGGGGCCACACACCCCCACGCAGTGACTCCCCGCCAGGGCCGCCTGACCAGGGGGCGCCCCCACAGAGTGTGGTGCGGGGAGAGGATGGGCAGTACCGGGTCCATCTGTGAGCGTGTGGGAAACGCAGCTGGCAGCGGCTTCAGAAACTTGGTTGCATAGATTCCGGATCAATGGTTTCAGAGGCGGATTCAAAGTTCTACAAATAGCAGCTCTGGAGCCGAAAGGATGAGCTGGAAGCATTTTTAAAACAAGATAACGGCGGGAAGGAGCCATTGGGATGGTGAACCATCCAGGCTCAGCCCATCGGGGCTGGAGAAGGAGTCGAATGCCATGAAGGAGATCTTACACAGGCCCTATGACTAAATGAGTTAATTGTTGTGAAAAAGCTCTGTAAATCCCAAAGTGGCATAATAATATCGGTTACTGCTGCTATTGTTATTTATCTATTTATTTATTTGAGTTGGAGTCTCACTCTGTCATGCAGGCTGGAGTGCAATGGCACACTCACAGCCACCACAGCATTGACCTGTTGGGCTCTGGCGATCCTTCCACCTCAGCCTTCCAAGTAGCTGGAACTACAGGCACGCATTACCATGCTTGGCTAATTTTTGATTTATTGTAGAGACGAGGCTGATCTTGAATCCCCGGACTCAGGTCATCCACACGCCTCAGCCTCCCAAAGTGCTGGGATGACAGGCCGAGCCACCAAGCCCAGCCTTTCTCCTTTCAATAGAGGGCTCTCATCGCAGCATTAAAATATCACAAACAGATCTCAGGAAGCCATGGCATTGTGTGTCTGTGGCCGAACAGCTATTAGACCTTACTCGTCAACCTGCTGAGTGGTTCCTTTTTCAGAGACACAGATGCCACCCAAATACCTTCTGACATCTTTGTTTTTAACTGTTGTGAGTCAAAGCAGCTGAATCTGAAACAGGTTTGATGTCGGTTCCTTTAGGATGAACTCATCTTTCGGGGCATGAGATACTGAGCGAGCAACACTGGTCTCCCCTAGACCCCGTGGATGTATTTTTCACCCAAGAAGTTTCGGGTTTCAGCAAGACCCATTCTCCCACAGAATAACGTCGGTGGGGAAGTGAGCACAGGCTCACCCTGTCACAGAAGCCCTGTGTCACAGGGCCCTGGGTTATGCTCCGTGCGTAACGGCAGACAGAGCCGATGGTAGCTACTTCCTTTCTCTCCTCACTAGCTGGCAGCCCATAGCCTCTTCCTTCTGTCCAAGGAGGCCGAGTTCCACATTGATGTGGCTGAAGTCCCTCCGCAGGGTTCCTCGGGGGCTGCCAAGATCCCCCTGTGTCCCTGCAGGGTGACAGAGTGATGTCGACATCTTCTGGAATGTGGCCTGTCTGGATGCCGAGCACAATCTTCACCCTTGTCGCAGATGCGGCTCCAGCCTCCTCTGGGGCTCTGCTTGCTGCCACCCCCCTCCAGCAGCCACAGCAATTTCCTGCCCCCCAGGAGATCTCACTTGCTCCCTGGCTCCCTCCAGACTCTTCTCCATGCAGAGCACCATTTAAAAGCCGGGTGAGACCATGCAGCCCCCTTGGTGGGTGTTCCTTGTGGCTTCCATCCTCAGGGACAAGCGCCAACTCCCCACCGGCTTGCAAGCCCCTGCCTGTCTCTCCAGCCACATCCTCTGCTTCAGCTCCTCCCTCGTGGCCACCCACTCCACCCGCCTTCTTGACCTCGTGCTCTACTCCCCTCTGTGCTCAGCTGCCTTCCACCTGGGACCATCGCTGGGACACTTCTGTGCAGGACGCAGTCTTCTCGCAGAGCAGTGCCTGGTCTGCTCCCTTCACATCACTCGGGCCCTGGGCTCTTGCGTCCCTGATCCTCTGTTCACAACAAACCCCTCGTCTTCACTGTCACCTTCTCCGTCCCTCCGCCCTGCCTCGGTCCTCTCAGGGTTTACCAACATCCCCCACAACACTGTTACTGATTTCCTCCCAGACTAAAACGTAGGCCTCCGAGGACAGAGACGTCATCGGCCTTATCTGTTGTTTCGTCCCAGAGTCTGGCACGGTGGGGCAAGGAGCCGTGACTGACAGGCGTCCTCTGACACCTGCAAGAGTGTGTGGAGTGAACGAGAAGGAGCTGGAACCAAAGCAGAACAGGATGGCAGGTGGGCGAGATGAAGGACACCGCCTACCGGGTGCTGCTTCGTGGTGTCCTGGCTGAATCATTCTAGCTAGAATCACGCAGTTGTGTTTCTTCAGACAGTTCCCATATAACAATTGTCACCATGTAATGTGCTGAAGAAGCACCAGAATGGAAAATAAAGGTCAGCATCGTTGAATGGCATCTGGATTGTACTAGTTGGGAAGCCACATGATGCTCTTATCTCAGCTTTGTTCTGGAAGATGTTACAGCAATGTTTGTGTAGCACTGAGGGTCATGAACTCGTGTCGGCTCATCTGAAGTCCCATGTCATTATCTTAGGCAAGGAATAAATCATATGACAAGAGGATACAAACTAGCAGGTATACTCATATATAAGGCTTTTAACTAAGGAAGGATGACTAAAACTTTAAAAATACAGAATAACCTGGGGAGAGAGGGACACACCTCATCAACAAGGGTACCTGCATAATGAACATTTGCATACCTAACCTTGAATTGTACCCCACATCTTTAAAATAAAATAAATAAATAAAATATATAAAAATAAAAATACGGAATGGAACAACACTAGTATTTTGCCAAAAACTGTTAGCTGTAGTTGCGGCTTCTCAAATATAGATTCGCAGTGATTTCCTAAAGATTTTGTTATATATCTCAGTTTTTTCTAAACAACAAAGGAAAAAAAATCAGGGCAGCCTTCTTAAATTTATATAAGAACAATTACTAGAGGCTCCAAACACTCGAGGGAGATACAATTCTTATTAAACAAAGAAGCTTTGAACTTCTTATCCTTAGGTTTCTTACGTTTTTCTACTGAAGTAGTTGCATGATTGTGTACTATTGTATACCTAGTATAGAACATGTACTTGTTACATAACATAATACCCCAAACGTACTGGCTTAAAACAACAGGATACATGAACTATCTCTGATGGTTTCTTCAAGGCAGGGGTTTGGCTGTGGTCAAGCTGGGGGTTCTGGCCTGTGCCGTGCCTGTCAGGAGGTGACAGTCAAGATGTGGACCGGGGCTGCCATCACCTAAACGCTCAACTTGTGGCTGGTGGATCCACTTCCAAGGAGGCTCAACTGCATGGCTGGCAGGTTGAGCCGAATATCAGCAAGAGGCCCATTCCCATCCACATGGCCTCTCTACAGGGCAAGTGGGCAGCCTCTCAAAATGGAAGTTGGCACAGAGGGCAGAATCTGAGAGGCCAAGCCAGAAACCACAGGGCATTTTGTAACTGAGCCTTGGAAGTGGCACGCTCTCTGTAAGTGGTTGACTATACTCTGTGGGTTACACGGACAGATTCTGAGTCAGTGTGGAAGGAGACTACAGAAAAGCACCGATTCTAGGAGGCAGGGTTCACACCAGGAGGCACGAGAGGGGGCATCTTAAGCTCTGGCCACAACAGAGCTGGGATGAGCACAATCCTCTCAAACCCCTCCCAGCTTGAAAGGAAGGAAGGAAAGAAAGGAGGGGCGAGGGGGAGACGGGAGGGAGGGAGGGAGATGGAGGAGGGAGAGAAAAACAGGAAGTGGGGCAGGGAGGGAAGAAGAAGGTTAGTGGTAATAGAAATAATGGGGTATCTGGTTGGGTGCGGTGGCTCACGCCTGTAATCCCAGCACTTTGGGAGGCCGAGGTGAGAGGATTGCCTGAGCCCACGGATTTGAGGCCAGCCTGGGCAACTTGGCGAGCTCTCATCGCTGCAGTAAATCAACAATTAGCCAGGCGTGGTGGCACACACCTGTAGTTCCGACTCCTTGGAAGACTGCGGTGGAAGGATTTCCTGAGCCCAGCAGGTCGAGGCTGCGGTGGCTGTGAGCGTGCCCTGCACTCCAGCCTGGGCAACAGAGTAAGACTCCAACTCAAAACAACAACAACAGCAACAACAAAGAAGTAGTGGAGTATCTAAATTTGGGGCCAAAATGGGCTCTCAGAATAGCTCTTAAAGAGCTAACAATGTGCTTATATACCACTATACCTCCTTCTCCTACTTAAAATGACATGGTGAGTGGGAGACTAGTTTGCTGATATTAAGAGGAGAAGTTTAAACAGCCTAATCTAGCATCAGCCGGTTTTAGTCGGCAAGGGCTGCGATATTTCCTCCAAGGATGAGCAGAGAGAGACTATCGTTAATATCAGCAGAGATTTGTCAAGACTCTTTCCTGGTTCGCTCAGACTTTCATTGTCTCCTAGATGTACCATGAACATTTCAGGTTTTTTCCACCCCTGTGAAAGCTCTGGTCACAGGCCTAGGCTGCCTCCTCTTTTCCTTTCTCTCCTTCTCTTCCTTCTGGCTCTTCTCACTCTCTAAATTATTCTGTAATTTGACACTATAAGTTTTAAGAGATTTTAGATGCTGGACATAATAACCGTCAATACACACTGGGAATCTAAGTTTGCTGAAAAGTAGCTCTGAGTTATGGAAGTCACCATTAGACACAAATGCCAACAACAAAAAAATTGCTACTGTGTTTTCAAAGTACATAGATCCGATGCTATCATACCCATGGAATAGTTACCAGAGATCAGTTAGAAGTGCCTACATGGGCCTATCACGTGAAAACAGAAAATAAAATATTTTTTTAAAGGAAACACAACCCCACCTAGTCAGTCTCAGAACACAAACTGTGTGACACACTTGTAAAAAGGTACAAATCCAGAATCACCTTTGTGGCCACACCTCACATATATAAACAAGTTGGCCAAGAGAACAATCCCCACTCTACGGAAAAGCGCAGTGACATTCGCCATTTGATCAAGAAGGCTGGGGGAACTGATTAGATTTCCTGAAAGGAATGGGAATAGCTCCGGCGTGGCACTCAAGCAACGGACTTTTGAGTTTGAGCCCGAGCTTGTGAATTCCCACACTGGGCAGAGGGCTGCATGCCCACCCCACACTGGCCACGTCCTGGTCCCTCCCTGACTCGCTGGAAGTGGCCCCTCACATTCTGTGAGATCCTCAGAGCTGTGTCCAGGAAAACCTGCTTTTATTGTATCTCCCTCTGTTCTGTGAGCAGAGCCAGCCTCCCCAGGCTCCTGGCCGTGTCCTGTCCCTCCACCCACTCCTTCTCTAGTATTCCAGCTGCCAAAATCACAGCCAAAGATGGAGCCTGCTGTAACCAGCTGCAGGAATGACATGGTGTTATTTAGTCTGTGTTTGCTAGCTGACCACCATCCTATGAAATGAACAGACACGTGTGCATGGGACCCTCCCAGGGCTGGGTTCAAACTACAGAATCTGTGCCCCGGTGTGAACTGTGCTAAGGAATTTTAATGCTTCCAAGTTGATATTAATAACACAGTGTAATATCTTTTAAGTAATTGCTCCCTTAAGGAAGTGAGGCAGCAAGCTTCTTGCCCCCAGGTCACACAGCCGCTCATTGGTGGCATCAGGAATGGAACTCCAGGGTGTCTGATGCAAAAGTCGCTACGACATGATAGTATCTTCCTGATATGGCGACTTACGTGGAATAGATTTTAGCAAGTCACAACCCCTAAAATCAACTCATTGCGTTTATAACTCAACCACCTTTAGCATTTGCATCTACTCTGCTGTTGAGCGGCTCATGAACAGAATACCTACTTGTTGGGTTTCTCCTGCCTCCAGTTACTGACGGCTGGCTGTAAAGCTTCAGCGTTATAGAAAAGGATGACTCAGACCTGATGGCAAAGAACTCAGCATCCAGGCAGAGAAACAAATAATCCACTCACATGGCTGGAAAGTGAGCAGGAAGTACCGTGTGGCTCTGGAAGGGAGGGGAGCGGGAGTGATCAGGAGAGCTTCCCTGGAGGAGTGCTGGGTGAGCTGGGCCTCGAAGCCTGACTCGGAAATGGGTGCGGCAAGCCAAGAGAGAAGCGGCTTGTGTTTCCAGTTCTGGAAGCTCGTGTCTAGGCAGTTAAAAGGAATACCTTTCCCAAGAACCATGGTTCATGAAGCCATGGTTGGAGAAAGGCTTGTGCTTCATTCCAACCCTCGCCGATGCTCACGGCATGCTGAGTACTGTGCTAGCGACAGAAACATGCGGAGGGGTAAAATCCTGTTCTCGCACTGAAGGCCCCCTGCTTTGCATCATCATAAGGGTTTTCTGTGTTCGGGTGTCACTTACACTAGTGTTTAAAGAAGCCCCTCCTCTTTACGAAGGGACTGATTTGACTAGGATAATCTGACGATCCAAGAGGCTTTTAAGAATTCACGTATCCTGTATTTTACGTTCAAAGGGGTGGAGGGAGTAGAGGAACTAAAAGGAAATGGTGTCAGACCAGGAGACTCAAGCTGGCAAAAGAGGGGAGAAACATGGTAAGAATGAGGATGTTTTAAAGCTCTACTCTGCTTTTGTTTTGGAACCCTGGTTTCACAACTTAGTCATCACATGGCAAAATTGAAGGAGCACATCCGAGGGATCAGACTCAATACTCCTGAGCACATACATCAGACAAATCTAAGGCACATTTAGCACTTCAGTTTTAAACATCTGAAGCTGGAAAGTTGATTCCAAGGCTTCTCTTCTCCCTGCATACAGTCCTTAAGCAACTCCCCAGAGGTGACCACCTTCTTCAGAGTGATTAAATTGCATGCAGAACATCATGGGTAATTTCTACATCAAAACAGTCACTTGGAATTTTTTAAGTAGAATGTATTCAAGTTTAGGCGTTTACTGTGACTGCATTGGAATGTGAAAGGAATGGGAAAAAAAAGAGTAGGAAAGAACTCTTCTTAATATACTAGAAAACGTGTTTTAAAAAGGAAACATCATTCAAATATAACAGGAATGCAACCATATAAAACAAAATTCGAAAGAGCGAAATAAAGTTAAGGGTCTCTACTCTCTTTTAAAGTGTTGGGTATTTTTATTCATATGTACATAAAACAAAGCATTACTTATCCCTGTCTCTCAGTCTCCAACTAATGATATCACCATGGTGTCTACTTCAATACTGAGTGGGGCACCCAACGGAGCAGTAAAAACATATAAAGGTGACCTCAGCGGTCATGCTAAAAACAAATGCTGGACCAGGAGACTTGGGCCCTGAGCCAACGGATGGTGATTTTGATAATAACAATGATGTTGAAGATAAATACCAGTTTGCAGGCACTTACTGAGTGCCGGCATCAGGCTAAGCACCACGTACACATTTCTTCAATGTACTAATCTCAATAGGCCTACGGTACTATTATTATTCTCACTTCATAGATGATAAAACTGAAGCTTAAAGAGGGTAAGTGACTAACTCGAGGTCACAGCCAAACTAGAGGTCAAGCCATTAGCTGGAATCCAAGCCTATATAGATTTGCTCCTGGACTAAGGAGGGAGTCATGCGCCAATAAACCCAAAGTAAGTTGAAAATATCGTAAGACAAAAATGCGTTTAATACACACCTATCCTACCAAACGTCACAGCTTAACTTGGTCTGCCCTACACACGCTCAAGAGACTTACAGTAGCCTGCAGGCGGGCAGAAGTCATCTCACACAAAGCCTGTTTTACAATAAGGTGTTAAATATCTCATATAATTTATCAAACACTATACAGATGTGAAAAACAGAATGGATATATGGGTTCATAAAGTACGGTTTCTGCTGTAAAATACATGTATCTTTTACACCATCATAAGGCGGAAAGGTTCTGAGTTGAGTCACTCCGAACTGGCTTCTGTCTGCACTGTCCTCTTCGCCACTGCTAGACCTCATCTGCCAAGTTACCTGGGTTCTGTGGTCTCCTCTTCTCTCCTAAAATAATGGAGGGGGTTGAGCCAGGTGGCATCCAAGGCTCCCTTTGGTTTGAACACTTTATGGATCCTTTGACCTGCTGTTGGAAGACCGTGGGCAGGAGTTCTGTTTCTCCAGCACCCTATTTGACTCTGTTCCATTCTCTGCAGATATGATCCTCAAGTTTGCAGGTTTGTGCAGACTGACCACATAGTACAGTAGGACAAGACCTGGCCCTAACAGGATTCCTTAGGTTCATGGGTCCATACTCCCAAGCGAGAGACTCAATGCAGTCAACAGAAGTGGAAGGGAGAGAGGTCTCCGGGGAGACAGCCATTCACATCACTGGCCTCCCAGACTTGCAGGATTCTCACGTTTTCGTCACTGCCTCACCCAGGGGTTGGTCATCTTCCTTGCTTATTAGAGAGGGAAGCACTGATGGCAAGGAAACGTCCTATGGCTGAGGCGACTGCCCCAAAGTGCTGCCCTCTGAATTGGGGAGGAAACCCTACTGGCCTCTGACACATCTACCCCTCTCTACCCTCTGCCACAGAGGGCAAAGGCAGAGAACCCCACGGATCTGCAGGCTTGTGCTTCCTCTGGGATTCCCCTCAACCAGACAAGGCTTCTCAGACATGGAAGCAAATTCCTGTCACAATGTGAAAATTTCCCAATTTCTCTTGTTTATGTTGTGGTTGTTTTGGAAAAACTGGGAGCTGTCCACAGATAGATACAGGGAGGTCTCCTGAAGGATGTTTTTAAAAGATTGCAAAACCGAGTTCCAGTGAAAGTCAAAACGCAAGCAAGCGCTTATTTTGGGGCTCCATGCCAGACTGACCAAATGAAACAAGTAGAAAATAAACAAGAAAGCAAAATGGAAGACCCAGTCAGCAGCCTCGTTCAAACTCTATCTCAACAGAGACCAGGGCGGCCACTTCCAACCAAAGTTCTGAGTTTAATTGTGAGCTACTTACATACCTACAAACATGGTCCTGCTCACTCACTCTACAGTTGAATAAAACCATAGAATCTTTCATTCTAAATTGAGTAAAATTTTGAGGGAAGGGACGTCTTTTCACAGGATTGCCTAATGGTAGGACAGAAACATCACCGTTTAAGCCTTTTACCAAAATCTGCAGTGTCCCCACTTTTACAAAATCTCAAATGTAATTGAACCATATTAAGTTTCTTTCTGTTCCGGACACTGTGCTCATTGCTGGGATTAAAACATGACTGATACTCTCATAGATACCCTGCTCCTCTCAAATATGATAGCTTCGCAGGATAACCAAGCATCCAGTGGACAAACGTCACTCAGTGTGACAGTGAAGTCAATCCGTCCATTAAATATTCATTGAGTGGATATTATGTGCCAGGCATGGGGCAGGGACTGTGGCAAGACGACGAACAAGACGGACTCATGCCTGGGGTCAGAGAACCCTCAATCTTGAAGGGAGACCACCCTTAGAGAATGATTATGTGGGAGTTATCACGGGAGACATCCTCAGTGCTGCAGAGAGCAGAGGGGAATCCATCCTAGGGTGCACCCCCTAAAGGATGGGCAGCCGCTGGTCAGACAAGCGAAGAGGAGAGAGAGAGTTAACAGGTGGGAAAGCCGGCAGTCAGAGGACTTGAGCCAGTGACCACAGAAGGGAGGGAGAGAGGTTGTCAATGCATTCTTGGAGCACGAAGAAACTCCGATGACATTCGGTAAATGACTAAAATGGTTTTCTCATTTAATGCTAAACAGAAAATATATGTCTATCGATCAGAGCTGATGATCAGCATACACAGGTGTGTTAATGGCTGCAGCTAAATAAAAGCATCCCATCATCTCAGTTGACCTGTGTAGCTGACTAGATCTTCCGACACACTGCAAACGACTAGAAAGCTCCTTCTATTGATTTTCTTGTTTTAAAAATGTATTTGGAATAGGTGGAGGCACAATTCAGGGTTAGTTGTACAAATGTCCATTGCGCAGGCACCCGTGCTGATGAGATGTGCCTCCTCCCACCTTCCTGGGAAGTTTCCCACTGCTGCCAATCCCGCCCTATCGATTTTCTTAAACCACAATTGGGAAACACTGTTTTTGTAATTCAGTCTCTGGACTAAAAGAACTCTTAGACCAAGTATATTCATGGAGCAGAAACTGTTCTTGCCCTCAAAGAGTATGCGTTTGGACTTCTAGACAAATGAGCTATTTATAAACAAACAGACTTATAAAAGACGTTCTCGGCACTCCTGTGATACGTTGAACAAGCCTGGCTTTATAGCAGACAGTCTTCTTCTCTAGACGTTTGCTTCAAATCTATGTTTCCTTCCCTGGCACAAATGTGACCTCTGTGTTGAGCCAGAGGTCAGAGAGCTCCCTCTTCCCTCTGAGCCAAGATCGGGTAAAGAAGACAGGTTGTCCAAGAGACCCTGGGTCTGGGACTCCAGGGGTCGGAGGAATGAGCGACACCCACCAGGTTGGCACCAGCTCCCATGATCTCTGTGTTAGAATCCATGGGCTCCTCTGAACAAAAAAGTTCAGCCAAGTGTAGTCCACACTGTCTCCTGAGAAACCCGGGGAATAGCTAAGCACACTGGGCCGTGGGCTGCCAGGGCACAGGCAGTGGGTCTGCTGACTCTACCCATCCCAGAGAGCCAGAAACCAGCCGTCAGGTGGACCGAAATGCAGCCTGCTGATATTCTGGTGTCAGCACTGGGTTTTTGTGTGCTCTGGAAAATGCAGAATAAAGCCTGCTGAAGAGTTCAGGTTCCCTCCACAGTGATTCTGTTTATGCCCCAGGGTTGTCCAGTGACAGCCTTCTAGGACCTGGGCCTCGTCAGAAGTGGCGCTCATGCTCTGGGGTGTACACCCCAAATCACTCATCTCTCTCTCTCTCTCTTCACTCTCTGTTACTCTCTCTATCACTCTCTCACTCATTCTCTTTCTCTTTCAAAAATCATTCTTTTTTTTTTTTACGTTGGAGTCTCACTTACAGGCTGGAGTGTAGTGGCATGTTCACGGCCACCCAGCATTGACTTGCTGGGTTCTGGCGATCCTTCTGCCTCAGCCTTCCAAGTAACTGGACCTATAAGTGCGTGCTACCACGCCTGGCTAATTTTTGATTTATTGTAGAGACAAGGTCTTGCCAAGCTGCCCTGGCTGGTCTCGAACTCGTGGGCTCAGGCAATCCCCTCGCCTCCGCCTCCCAAAGTGCTGGGATGACAGGCTGAGCCACTGAGCCTGGCCAACAATCATTCTTATCAAAAAGGTCACACAGACACACACACACACACACACACACACACACACACACACACCCAAATACAAGGAAGGACTCTTTCTTAGAACTTAAACTTCCTCACCAGCTCAGGAGCCAGTGACCTGAAGACAAGTAAGCATTGTTTTCTGAACTGTCACTGCTCTCTTTATCATTCCTTTCACTTTGAGCGTCTGAACTGTGGCAGCAGCACTGACTGATCAGAGCTATCTACCACCCAGAGTCTGGCTTGCTTGTACGACAAAGAGCAACACCCCGGGACAGGTCGTGGAGCCAGTGGGAAGAACTGAAAACATAGGAAGAAGTCAATCAAGCCCGGGCTACCCTTAGCATTCTTCCCTACTCGAGAAAGGTTATTTCCTTCAGGATGCTATTTTGAGCAAATAAGATTTCTGCAATTCTGCAGACTGAAGTTAATTAAACAGCAGAGCAAAATGAAAAACAG
Source organism: Carlito syrichta (assembly GCF_000164805.1). Taxonomy (NCBI): domain Eukaryota; kingdom Metazoa; phylum Chordata; class Mammalia; order Primates; family Tarsiidae; genus Carlito; species Carlito syrichta. Next base: position 246,510 of record NW_007252907.1, on the reverse strand, counting down.
ATGTCACAGAACACTTAAAAAAGATTTTAATGACATTCAGGCTGTTTTCTTAAACTCATGTGCAGTTGCTGTTGTACTCTATATTTAAGTTCATGAGTTTCTGGAAGGGGAAGATTTATATCAGTTTCATAGACCTGGCAGGAGAAAAGCTATTCAAAGAGAATCACATTTGGGGGAGTCTCACAGAGTCTTTTGCTCCATAGCCTGACCAGCTCTTCTGACTTGAACTCTTGAACTCTTTTAAATGAACATTTTCCATCTTTCAAAAGGGCTTTCCATACCACCAACTCTGACTCTAATTTTTCAAGGTCCTTTCTGGTCGTTTTTCGCTCAGCTACCCTGAGTACCTGCTAGGTTCACTAAGAAACTTAATATCTGTTAATTCCAGCTCAGAAAAAAAAAATCACATCATGATGAAATTCTTGCAGATGAAAATCATAGTAAATCCAAGTATTTACTAGTAATCCAAGTATTTCCATAGTAAATCCATAGTATCCAAGTATTCTTAATGTATCTTTTCAAACACTGGGGAATATTGTATCTGAAATTCAAAACTACAAGGATCTTTTTAAAGAATCAAAATTTCAGATTAGCCTGAAGAGATGAAGTAGGTTTACTTTCTTAAAAAGTGCATTCAGGCTTGGCACGGTGGCTCAAATCTGTCAACCTGTACTTTGGGAGGACACGGTGAGAGGATTGCCTGAGACCAGGGGGTCGAAACCAGCCTAGGCAACTTGGCGAGACCTTGTCTCTACAATAAATAAAAAAATTAGCTGGATACGGTAGCGTGCACCTACAGTTCCGGCTACTTGGAAGGCTGAGACGGAAGGATCACCGGAGCCCAGCAGGTTAAATCTGGGGTGGCTGTGAGCATGCCACTGCAATCCAGCCTGGGCCACGGAGTGAGACTCCAACTCAAAAAAAAAAAAGTGCATTCACAGAAGGAAAGCATAGAATGACCTCATAGGAATTATAGAGAATCTTGTCACTATTTTTCTTTTGCAACTCATTCCTTAAAACACCTTTTAAGATGCTTCCTAGTGTTTGAAACCATCTGAGGGTTATTGACTTATGTCCCAAGTAGTATTACAAAATGCACAAGGACAGATACTTTTTAGACAGGAAGCTCAACTATCTGTTAAGAATGGCACGTGTTGTCTTCTCAGGTTCCCACTGACATAGTAACAAAAGAGAATGGATTCCTGTGCTGCCTGGTATTCATAGCTGTGTCCCATAAACCCTGCAAGTCAGGAGTTGTTTTTAAACTGGAACAATGATCTTTCTGAAATCAGGGAAGAGATGCCATGAATAAATACTGCAAGGGCGAAACCAAAGGACAAGGGAAAATTCTCACTGGACCAGTAATACGTAGATCTGACACCGAAATTTATACTTCAGGTGGGTGCGTTTACCTCGGGCGGTGGCTTGTTGCTGGTGATGCCTTATGATGTGTATGGTGGAGGTGCCCACAGCTTCTGTATTAATTATCATCACAACAGACTTTTCCCTGCCTGGACTTTTTAAAAAAATTGATACATAATATTTATACATATTTATGGGGTATATGTGATATTGTTACTTGTGTAGCATGTGTAAAGACCAAGTCAGGGTATTTGGGATGTCCACCACCCCAAGTATTTGTTATTTCCATGGGCTGGGAATATTTCAAGTTTTGTCTACTAGCTATTTTGAAATATATAGGCCAGGTGTGGTGGCTCATGCCTGTCATCCCAACACTTTGGGAGGCCGAGGTGGGAGGAATGCTTGAGCCCAGGAAGTCAAGACTAGCCTGGACAACACAGCAAGACCTCATCTCTACAAACAAACAAATAAACAAACACAAAATTAGCCAGGCACATTGGTGTCCTTGTAGTCCTAGCTACTTGGGAGGCTGAGACAGGAGAATCGCTTGAGCCCAAGAGTTCAAGGCTGCAGTGAGCTATGATTACGTCACAGTACTCTGGCCTGAGCAACAGAGTGGGACCTTGTGAAGAAAGAAAGAAAGAAGCCGGGCTCGGTGGCTCAGCCTGTAATGCCTTGGGAGGCTGAGGTGAGTGGATGGCCTGAGCTCGCGGGTTCGAGACCCGCCTGGGCAACTTAGGAGATCTCATCTCTACAATAAATAAAAAATTAGCCGGGTGTGGTAGCACGTGCCTATAGTTCCAG
>NW_007252907.1:240402-244301 GCF_000164805.1 Carlito syrichta | reverse complement strand
GGTCGAGGCTGCGGTGGCCAGGAGCGGCCACTGCACTCCAGTCTGGGCGACAGAGTAAGATTCCAACTCAAAAAAAAATAAAAAGAAAGAAAGGAAGGAAGGAAGGAAGAAAAGAGTGTTGTTAATTATAGTTGCCCTATTCTGCTATTGACTATTAGAACTTATTTTTTCTATTTAGCTGTATGTTTGCACCCACTGACCAACCTCTGCATCTGCCATCCCATACGCTTCCCGGTCTCTAAGAAAAGGAATCTTATGCACCATTGGTGGGATTGTAAGTAAATTAGTACAGCCACGGTGGAGATTTTTCAAAAAACAAAAAACAGGACTACTCTATGTTCCCGCTTTTCCACTACTGGTATTTATCTAAAGGAAAAGAAATCAATGTTATCAAGTGGCTACCTACACCCTCATGTGTATCATAGCACTATTCACAATAGCCAAGATATAGACTCAACCTCAATGCTCACTAACAGATGAACGCATTTAAAAAAATGTGGTATAGACACACAATGGAACACTATTGGACCACAAAAAATAACAAAACGCAGTCACATGGATGGAGCCGGAGGTCATTATGTCAGGTAAATTAGGTAGGCACAGAAAGACAAATATCACATATTCTCACTCATATGTAGGGGCTAAAAAAGTTGATCTCATGGCGGTGAAGAGAATGATGGGAGAGACTTGCCTAGACTTTGTGCCCAAAAGTTTTCTATTTCCTTTAAGAAAGCTTTATAATTTAAGCTATTTGTTCAATAACTATTATACAAGCTGGACACGGAGGCTTACGCCTATAATCCTGGCTATTTGTGAGGCCAAGGCAGAAGTACTGCCTGAGCCCAGGTGTATGAGACCAGACTGGGCAATACAGTGAGAACTTATTTTTCAAAAAATCAAAAAGTTAGCTGGGCATGGAGGTGCACACCTGCAGTTCCAGCTACTCAGGAGGCTTAGGTGGGAGAATCGCCTGAGCCCAGGAGGTTGACGCTGCAGTGAGCCGTGACTGTGTCACTGCACTCCAGCCTGAGTGACAGCGAGACCCCAACCTCCCCCAAACCCCAAACCCGTTATACAGTGCTTATGAATACTGCCATTCCCAACCTGCTATATGCTAGGGATTAAGATAAAAAAGACAATTAAAGCTCAAGTCATTGATTTGCTGCAAATTAGGTAGGTGTGAACAACAGCTTAAGAAGGATTCACGTGAGGGGAATCTGGAGGCAGAAGGTCAGTCTGGATGTCTGAGCACTTGGAAATGAGCCGTTCGGACCAACAACAGGCAGTGGCAGTCGGAAAGGAAAAGCAGAGACAACACGTGTTAAGTGAACGTGATCAGACACTGTGGGCTTCTCATGATACTTGCCGTGTGCAAGTCTCGCGTGTCCTCTGTCCTCCATGGAGGCTCCCTTGGGTATCTCTCATGCTTGAGCGCCCCTCCAGGGTCAAGTCACTGTTCTAAGTGTGTGTCCTTTGAGACCAATCTCTTTGGTACAGAAAAGGACTCTCGGAGCACACTTTTCTTTTCTCCAGAAGCTATACTTTTATTTACCACGTAGAGGATTAACATACAGTTACAGAGTCAATATGAGCCTTCCAAAGGAAGCGCTGTATTTGGTTTAACTCCATCTCCAGAGACAAACGAGCAACCCCAGGACCTGTACGATGGTAGTGGGCCTTGACAACAATGAAATGCCCCAAAGTCGAGAACTAGTGCAAAACACACACACACACACACACACACACACACACACACACACATTTAGAGGAGCCCAACATCGGGTTAAAACTGAATTTTGGACCCTTTTTTTGAAGGTGTTTTTGGATGACGTAAGCACAGGAGGCAGGGCCAGTGAGAAACATGAAACCAAAATTTCTGGAAAAATACTTAGCAGAAACATCATTTTGCATGTTGTGTAAACTTTCCTTGTTCATTCCAGATGTTACCAGAAGGTATCAGAGGCCTCCGTGCTGTGCTGGTTGGACAAGCCACAGGCGTGATAAAAACCCAAAGGAATTGATTCCAAACGCCGACCAACAGCGCTTTCAGGTCTCCTTTTTCCAATCAGTTTCTGGCTTCAAATCAGTGAAAAATGCAAAGGGATGTGGCATTCAAAGTTGAGAGACGGGACAATGTTGATGTGGTTTTTAAATGGAAAGGGAGGGCCGGATTCCTACCATGCTTGGAATTCACGGACACGCTCCTGCAAACAGACTTTCCAGCCCAGAAAACGTGGTGGGGATCAGAGGCGCCCCCAGCAGTGGCATCTCCGGGCAGCCTGAACCTCCAGCCCTGGCACCTCAGCGAGTCATCCTGGCCTCAGTCCTCGAAGTAGGACTGCTAAGCCATCCCCAGGCCACGCCCTTCTGAAGGGTGAGCAGCGTGGGCGAAACTATTCCTTCCTTTTCTTCCTTGGTCTTGGTCTGCTCATGACTCGCAGGGGGTCACCACTGACACAGGGAACAAGGAATTCTACCAAGTAAATGCTTGAGCTTTTCCAAGCCTCACCTCGGTGGAAATGACCAGAATCTCATGGGGAATGCAGGAGAGAAGGTGAGGGAAGAAGACAAAGTGTGTGCTTTTGTTTGAGTGTAAAACACCTTGTTAGTGAAGAAAACGGTCTTAGAAAGAAGATCTGGTGTCTGCTGTTCCTGTCTCCCAGCAAGTAAAGCGCCACGCTGCACTTGGAGAGAGCCCTAAGCAACACCTTGTTACTGCCATGACCAGTAATTCTCCTAATGAGCCTGAATCTGGAAGTGTGTCACCCTACAGATGTCTCCTCCATCCAGCATTGAAGATCTTGTCACTTGCATATCATTACACTTAAAGGAAGCAGGATGGCCGGGCTCAGTGGCTCAGCTTGTCATCCCAGCACTTTGGGAGGCCGAGGTGAGTGGACTGCCTGAGCCCGTGGGTTCGAGACCAGCCCGGGTAACTTGGCGAGATTTTTGTCTCTACAATAAATAAAAAAATTAGCCAGGTGTGGTAGCATGCGCCTGTAGTTCCGGCTGCTTGGAAGGCTAAGGTGGATGGATCGCTGGAGCCCAGCAGGTCGATGCTGGGGTGGCCATGAACGTGCCACTGCACTCCAGTCTGGGCGACGGAGTGAGACTCCAACTCAAAAACAAAAAAAAGCAGGCCGTGAATATGCATTGAGCAGGAATCTCTGAGCTATCTTGGAGACAGAGCATTTGTCCACTAGCCTCCACTCTTGCCTGGGGAGGCCACCGACCAGCAGGCCCACGCGCCAGCCCTGTTTGCTCTGCAGGTCAGGCGGAGTCTGGGTGTTTAAAAGACAGGTAACCCCCTCGGGTCCCCTCCTGCACTGGGAGCTTTTCTGTCCTCTCAATACCTCCTGCTTTCCAAAAAAAATAACAATAACAATAACAACAACAATAATAAATGATGAGAACAAAGACTGGCACTCCTTTCTGCATGCTTTGAATGTGTTGGCCATATGAGCACAAGCGGCATCGTCCAGTTCTGCTCCAGAAGGCACCCGGAGCTACCACTTGGAAGGAGGCAGCTGCCAAAGAACACACACGCGCTCGGGTCCACATACTCCCCTATGCAGACACATTAGCCCCTCGAGTCCCACCTGGACCTGTTGTGGATGGCGGCGCCCCTCCCCAGCGTCTGCTTCCTCTCCTGTCTCTTGATCACAGTGGTCAGAACATTTTTCTTTTTTTTGAGTCGGAGTCTCACTCCATCGCCCAGGCTGGAGTGCAGTGGCAGGCTCACGGCCACTCCAGCGTCAACCTCGCCAGCATATTTTTGACAGCAAGGCCACTCATCCTGGGCACCGTGCCCTTGAAGGCCGCTCTTGGTGTCTCTGCGCATGTTCAGATGCTGTTCCTTCTGGTTGCTCCCTCCGCCACCCCACTACACCCAAGTGGAG